>NW_008611526.1:0-14984 GCF_000691845.1 Merops nubicus | reverse complement strand
CGGCGGGAGGTGGGGGGCTGCCCCCAGCAAGGTAGCTCTCCCCGAAACGGCCCAAACGCAAAAACGGCGCACAGCCTGCCTAGATCTCGGTCATAATTTGGAGATACATTCAGCCCTACACTGGTAACAGTTGAAATCAATTTTTTTTTTTTTTCAGGGAAAAAGACTCCTTTGACTGGCTTACTGATAATAAAAGCGAGTTGAGGTTTCCAAAGTCTTCCAGACGTCTCTGCCTCAGGCTCAGCTGGTTAAATTCTGCGTGGTGTCAAACTCAAAAACAGTGGGAGGATGTTAAGATACCCGTTGCATGTAATCAGAAGTAATTATACTCTGTAGATACCAGCCAAAGGGTCTTGCTGTAGGGAGATCTACTGCCTCTTTTCTTATGAGATTTTCGGTGCCTTACACCATAGGGAAAATTATTCCATGACTAAACTACAAGCCCATTAAAATCGAGGCCGGGCATGTGTGGTTTTATACACCCAAGTATGCAGAACCATAGGTGCACAGAAACTACATGTGTCAATTTACATAGAGAATAAAGCTATTCCTTTGTCTACACACTGCTGAGATGCCACTTTTCTCTTGCTTTAAACTTTTTTGAAGCATTACATGGCTATCAGGATAAATCCACATGCATCTGTGTTCAGAAACGCTGGTCCTACTGAAACTGACATTCATGTAAGTTTTCCAATTACTTCCGAGAAAGTGGACTTGAAATCCACATATCACTGCTTAGAATTCTCACTGCCGATCATTAGACTCAGTGTAAAACACTCATCAACTCACACTGTACGCTGTCTGCAGTATCAGCCATGTTTTTGCCTTTGTTGTTTTGCATACGTATAGAAGTTGTACCCCTGAAGCATAGGAAAAAACAACCAGGAGTTTCACAGAGATAACTTACCCAGCTACGGCTCTGCAAAAAGATTTGGGGTTTGTTTTCATCAGTTCAGCTTGCATCTTGAACTGTTTAGGGAAGTGGGGTTTTATGTCTTTCATCATATGGAAAAAAACCCATTGAGCTTCAGTGGCATTACTTACAAATTTTGCTATCTAAGAAACCATTGTGTAGCTACTGTAACTTTGAAGTACTTGGTGTTATTCATTTAGAACAATCTAAGTGTCTAATCTAATTATACCTACAGTATCAGCATTAAACATTTTAGAGCATAGCCATGATCTGTTTGCATCAAACTGCGTAGTCTTGCAGGGGCCCTTTGACTTAAAGGTGATATTGCCCATATTGTATTCCTTGAAAAACATAAAATCATCCTGTTGTTACAATGGGCTACAGGAATGGCCTTTCAATTGCCTCCACTATTTCCCTTGAGAACAAAAAAATAAAAGCACAGCTGAAAGTAGATGAGAAATGCTCTTGCTACCCAAGTATATGCTCAAAATAAAGGCCTCCACATATCAAGGTTTCTTTTCAGAACAAAATAAAAGGGGGATTTAATATTGGCTCTTAGCTTTAAGATAGTCACATTCTTGTTGTTTCTGTTGCACTTCCCACCACTAATTTGAATTACATGTTCTCTGGGCTGCATTTTCATAGCTTGAGTAGTGTCTAAAGAGAGGTTGGTTTGCTGTTTCTCCAGTGAAATACGACGACTAGTATCTGTTCAGTTCTCCAAGTTGTTGATCATACTTGAGTTGGAAGTCATCCTTGCAGAAGCCTGCACAATACATCCCCCTCTTTTGAGGGATAAAATGATGAATCCCCACATAACTACAAAGCTATGTATTAGTCTATAGATTTCATGCTGTAGAACTTTCACCTAAACTTTCTCAGTTTTCTTCTAAGAACACCATATGAGACAACAGCCAAAAAACCCACCTTATTAAAGGGTAGTCCCATTATAGCACAGTAAGCACTGTGTAGAAGGCCACTTTGTGCTACACAATACCTCAGCAACATGGACTTCTGACAAATCTGAGTCCCCTTTACTGTCCATGTTAGAGAGGCAAAGGATAATGTAAGAAAAATTGACCGAGCCCTTCTCTCTTTCTCACCATACTGTTACCAAGCCACAAAGCTGAAGTACTTGGCTCCTAATGTGCATTTAGGTTAAGTGCCTTTATTCATCTTGCCCTTCCTGCTTTACTTCCTTTCTAGTCAATTCTGGCCAGCACTTGCTTCCATTTGAACTCTACAGCACAATAATAGTGGAGAAATTTTCCCCTTTGTTTATCTGAAGGAGATCCTACCTGAAAAACAGCCAGGACAGCAACAAAAGAATCCATTACAAATCTCAAATGTACTCAGCATGGTTACAGTCTTAGAAATATTTTGTATTTCCAACTGCAATGTCTAGGGAAACAATCTCAGTCACCATAAAATTACGTGTAGAAAACTTACCACAGTTTGCTGCTATCAGGCTGCTGCCAGGACATGGAACCAGAAGAGGGATATGAGAATCCTTGTTCGATTCAACTTCGGCGACCACTGCCTTAACCATCAGTAAGGATTTAAAAATCATTGCTGCATCTTAGTGACACAGCAAGTTGAGGCTCTGAAGTGCCCTACTTGGACAAAAATGCATGAAGCTGCACTTGTGAAACACCAGAACAAGCAAGAAACTTAGCAGTAGTGAAATTGCACCTGCGAAAACCTGGGCATGGCCAAATGTTCTCGAAAAGGGATTTCTGTTCATTAGTCATTTACACATTTTTGAAAATATTAGTAATTTCTTCTTAAAATTGATGTTACCACAGTATCAGGTAGATGTCAACACAGCCAAACTGCAAAAAGCAAGGGAGAAAGGATGAGTAGATTTGAAATAACCAGGCAGAGGGATACAGAAAACATTGTGCCATCTTTTGTTCCAGCTGGTTAAAGACTGTACAGTCAAAGGCTGCCAATCTAGTACATTTTGTGAATGCTGACTTGAATTTACAGAGTTTTCAAGTGATGTCATTTTAATTTAGAAAACTACTTCCTGGAAGTTCCTTAGACAAGAGTAAAATAATGAAAGGTATACTACTATAAGGACAGAGACTGAACAGAAAAGCCCAAAAGATTTCCAGTAAATAGTGTAACACAGCAGATATGCTATTATATTACTGAAGGTCCTAGATTATTCCTCATACTTTTTTTTTCAGAACATGGATTTAACACCATAACTATTTCATTATCAAGTTGGAGTTGCAGCCAGAATACAATCCCTCATTCTTTTCACCAGACTGGCTCAATCAAGACAGGGTGGAATTAGATTGGAACAGGGCTTTTTTTTTTCATATGAATTGATTACTCTCTGGTGGAATTTTCCTCTCCTCTTCAAACATATGAGAAATACATAATTCTGACTGAAAAATTTCTATTTTTCAGCTGGAAGAGAATGATCAAAAATAGCATTTCTAAATTGAAATACAGTGTCTAAAGAACCCACAGCAATAAATTTACTTGAAATATTGTCCAAAACATGAGTTCCATATTTCGTTCTCTCACTTTTTTTTTACCTTCAAGTCAGGCAAATGGTTTGAATAAAGATATGAACTATGATAACAGATAACACAGCTGGCATTCAGTGTACAAAAAATGAGGAAATATTTTCAGATTCTTAGACTGAAAAGCATAGCAGGAATACCTTCCAGATCTGTGAGGCACCTAGCTGAGTGGATATGCAAATCCATAAGACCGTGACAACTGATGGGGAAAAAGGTAATTTAATGAAGATGCTCTGGGGTTTTATCTTACTAAATTTCTAAGAGGTACATTTCAACAGTGTCAACTTGAAAAAAAACCAAACCTGCTTGCTGGAAATGGGATTGTTGACACTCAGACCTTCTTGTTCAAACTAAATGATTTAGATTTAAGAATCAGCAAGATCCAAGAAACTTCTAATAACAATTTCCCATGCAGAACAACCTTGTATGTCATATGATTATCCCAAATTATTATTTTCCTGCCTTATAAAAAAAAAATAAAAGAATCTTCTCTCAAGAGATAAACCTAATTTTTATTTGCTTCAAGTGACAGGTGGAGAGAGGCAGAAAGACACTCATGGTAACACTAGAAATAGAATCCAGGTCGTGCAGCACACTGAACCCTTCACTAATGTCTGTGTCTACTACTTTCATGAAAACTGGGAATAGCAACAGTGTAACAAAAGCAAAATTTGCCTTCTTTGCCTCATACTGGGAATTTGCCTACTTGCCAAGAACCCAATGTTTTCAAGGACATTTAGCTCCTATATCAAGGACGTCTATGAAAGTCCAAACAGGTTAATCAGCATGAAGAAAAAAGGAGTGATGTGATGTCACTGATCTGTAAGCAGATCTCAGCCTCAGAACTAATATTATGGTTTAAGGCTTTTAAATGAAAGGGAAAGATAAATTCCTGAGATTTGAGCCTGTAATTCCACACACCCTGTGCAGCTGTTCAGGCCCATGCGAAATGAGTGGCTATAAAAAATCACCTGCTGGGACCCAGGCTCCCAGAGCTCTGTGTCCCAGTTGTATTATGTGGTCTACTTTATGATATTAAAAGGCTACTGAAGCCTCCTGCCAATAAAACCATTAGATAGATACTAGCTACATTTTCAAAGGTCTGCACCATGTCTGGCTAGACAAAATGGACAAATACTTTTTTTTTGCATTAAGTGGCCCCTGTGTGTACATTTACAGACTTGCACCTATTGCTTAATAGAATCCCATTCTGGTTTGGGTTGGAAGGGACCTTAAAGTTCATCTAGCTCCAAATCCTCTGACACAGGCAGGGACACCTCCCACTAGACCAGGTTGCTCAAAGCCCCATCCACCCTTATCTTGAACACATCCAATGACAAAACATCCACCACTTGCCTGGGCACCATGTTCCAGTGTCTCACCACTCTCATAGTGAAGAACTTCTTCCTCATTTCTAATCTAAATCTACCTTCTTCCAGTTTGAAACCATTACCGTTTCCCCATTTCTAAGGCAAGTCAGATATGTCTTCAAACAAATCCCATGTCTTTGCACTATTGAACAAATCCACAGGTTCCTGAGCCTATGCCAACTAAGTTTTACTGCTCTCTTTTCATGCACACTAGTAGAAAAGCAAAGTTAATACAAGTGCTGCTAGGAAAGGGACTATAGAATCAATTCCCTTATCTGTACATTGCCCTGGGGACTGTATGTAGCTTATAAAAAGTATACTTTCATAAGATTAGCTTTACTTAATTTATATATAAGACCAGATTTTCTTCCTTAAATTAGTTTCCCTGTCCCTGTGTCAGTCAATACTCGTTGAGAATGTAAACATCAATCTTAGTCCATTGCCAAGTGCTGGCAACCACGTGATAAGTAAATTTATTATCACAAGACAACATCTTTAACAACTAAATTTTCTTTCTGACAGTGCTTCACATATGGGGAGATGAATGTAACACACCCCACTGTCCCCTTGCTGCTTGACAGAAAAATTCATTGCATGGATGTGTTCAGTGTTTCATCTAATGAGACTAAGAGTTGCAATGGATGTGTGGAGTGCAGAGTAGCTCTTATTTTAGCAAATTAGCAATGATTTCGGTCCTGTGCAAGTAATTAAGTCTGGATATATTTGGACATGGTTTGATCTTTCTGTAATTGGGGGGAGCAGCATTTCAGTCACTGTGGGCATCAGAATAGGGGCCGCAGGACATACACTTAAGAGCAAGAGACAAACAGGTCATGTGATGAATTAAAACAGTTCACAATTCGTTTTAAACCCCCAAACAAACTGATTTTTCATACTGTTTTGTGAACTGATATTTTAATAGGTTTTAATTTGTGGGCATATTGTCCCCTGTGACACATTAGCAGAAAAAATTAAGCAGCGGCTTACCATTATAAAAGACAAATCAGAGTGACAGGCATGGCTCCCTGACGAGGAGAAAATCCTGCATCCTGGTTTGCACCATTCAAGGCTCTGTTGTCCAGGATGCCTGGCAATTTTGACTGAAAGATTACCAGATTCTGTCATAGTTCAGAGCCTAATTTTTTAAAATCACAATAGAAACTTTGGATAAATACCATGTGGTGCTTAACTATTTGCCATATCTCAAAGCATTAAATTCCTTTTGTTGGATGAGGAGCAAATACCACAGCACACAGTGCTGATGGAACATGCAACCTTCCCTGCCATGAGCTGCTGTGGAGTAGGTGATAACACTCAACCACAGCTACTATTTGAGTGACAGCAACTCAGTGGGTCATCCAGAACTGTCTCTTGGCTATATTAGAGGAAACAAACTTCTGACCAAGAGGCCACATCTTATCTCTGAAATGAGATGCACTCAGAGGCATTCATTAAGAACTGGTCAGAACTGCTGTAAAAGACCCAGTGAAGCTACATGCTTCTGACTAGCACAGCTACCAGATGCCAGCAGAATGCTCTTGCACAGCACACAACGCGCTTCAGTCCTGCCAAATTCAGGTGTCCTACAAGGCTGGGGTTCCCATACATATTCTGAGTTATGAAGTGAAAAAATTTCCCACATACACACTTCTGTTAAAGTTTTCCTGCCTTGTATGTAAGAAAACCTACTTTCCAGGAAAGGGAGTTGAGGAAATGCCAAAATTTCTAGTAGTTGAGAGGTGCTCAATAACAGAAAGGAAAAAACAAACAAAATGTGTCTGTCAGAAGAGGCTACACTTACTGATTACAATTTTCAAAGCAACTGAGAGGAAAAATGGGAAAGTATGGAAAAAGAGAGCCATGACAGAACTTGAAGCCAACTAAAAAATACAGTGAAGATGCAATATCTTTTGACATGAAAATTAGAATAACTTTGTTGTTGGTAACAGCTAACTGTCCTATTCAATTAATATATGTTTTGAGGAGAAAGATTTGTGGATGTGAAAATAAGTTTCAAGAACCTCAGCACTCCTGTCTTTCAGCAGTTCCTGTAGCACCATATGTGAGCAGGTGCTGACAGAGAGGAGCACAGGTCAGATGGCTGACTTCATTTTCCAACTTCAGGAAAGGAAAAACCCTTAAGGATATTGTAAATTTTTTTGGCAAGTTGGAATCAATAGAAATATGGAGTGGAGTTTGCATTTCATACCTGGCTTTCAAATAAAACAGTAACACAGATTCATGAAAAGCTGGAATAAATTTTCCCAGTGTTTCAGAACACAACCAAATCCAGCTGGACTGCTACTTCACACAAATTAAAGAGAAAAAGTAAATCCCAAGAGACCCTCATAGGTTGAATTAATTTTTAAAGCACCTATTTTTAGGTTTTTAGGAGTAAACAGCAACTACAGTTCCCATTAAAACTCAGAAAATTAGACCAGAAATGCTTATTCATCAGAACAGCAGTAGAAGGCAAAGTACTTTGCAGTAACATGACAGACATAAGGAAATGCTTCATGCAGAAAGCATTTATATGCCCATAACAGAGATACTTCTATCTCCCTCAATATTTTAAATTACATCATCACATGATGAAGTCCTTGTCTAGGGATCTCCCACCACCCCAAGCTTCTAGATACAAATAGCAGGGATTTAATAACAACAGAGAGCTCAAATAAAATTACCTCTTAACGGTGAGGGGCAAACACTGAGAAACTGGAATAGTGAGTATCAAAATTAATCTATAAGGGGAAAGTGATACAAATTATTTCCTTATCAGATGAACCAGCTGTTGACAGAAACACACCCCTGGGAAGTCAGAGATATTTAGATTAGGAATCTGCACATTTTGGACTTCGATGTGGGCATGGAATTCATTTGGAGAGATCCAAAGATTATTCAGGGGCTTGTTAGAAACACACGTGTAAATATAAATCCTAGGTATAAAACCAATAAGTTAAGACATACAGGAGTATTTAAAAAAAAAGCAAAAATGTGGCCACATTTAGATTCTGAAGTTAATAAAATCTTTTACATATGTAATTACCAAAAAATAACTAGCCTGCAGCATTAGATAAAAAATTTCAAGAGCCTCACACACTTAAGCTTTCTATTTTTGACATTAGAACATAAGCCAAAGGGGAACCCTTTAACCTCTTTACCATCAAAGCACTTTCCCTTTAGAACAGGCTATTAGCTTTGTCCATTTTTGAACAGTCCATTTTCAGATACAGGTAGTACTTAATTCTGTACAATTTCAGCAAACTTCTTAGCAAGGGCAAATCTATTATTCTGCCTGCCACTCAGCAGTGGAAGGGATTGATTGCACACCAGTTTATGACTACCTGATAGAAACGGTGTCGCAGTCAATCCTGAGTGACAGAAACATATCCTGGCACTTTGTAATCAAGACCCTCGTATCAGACAAAAGATACCCCAAATGACATACATTTACATTATAAAAAGGGGAGTGTGAAAGTTATTATGAACACAAGCAGAGTTCTAAAAAGGCCAACAGTGATACTTTGACTTGTCCAAAACCAGGAAGATACACAGGGGAAAGTGAAAAAAATTTTGGGAAGGGCGCAACAGATTGTTTCGGTCATCTTCAGAGATGGCATGGCCACTGAAATGAGGTAGATATCGAGATGGAGTGGAAGGAGAAAGCATGAGTGCATCAGCATTTTCAGCCTTTTCTCACTGTGGTGCCCCCACAATTAATACAGCCCAGCTCATTAGATCACAAAAGGGCTGCTAGACACTTCCTTTCACAGTGCCTCCCTGTAGCTCTCTTAGCTTCCCCACCATTTGATTATGCTGGGTCAATTAATTTATCAACATCCAGGTTTGTGGAAACCACAGATAAAATCCAGGTAAAAGGGACTAGGATGTCCTTGACTTTTGCAGAACTGAAAGATCCATAGGAAAACCTGAGATGTTAAACCCAGCTCTTCATCCCATGAAGAAAAACAATGGGAAGTTTTGCGTACCCAGGTGCACACAGCCTGCAGTTTCTGCGTAGGTTCCCTGCTTATATCCCTTTCTCTGCCTATATCCTTCCCTTTCAAACAGTCTTTCCTCTTGTCCCCTGTGCTGCCAGCCCCAGACAACGCAGCAAAATCTCCTAGTCCTCACTGAGGTGTTTGGAGCCAGTTCAGCAGCAAAGCCCTGGCAGAGAATACCTGCCATGGCCTTGGATTCTGCCTGAAACCAGGGGAGGAGATGTCAGGGGAGACATTACCTGGGCATCTTGGAGCAATCCTTACCACATTGCACACATTGTTTTCCTGGACTTCAGTCAAAGGTGTTACTGGTTTTGTCTGCCCTCCTAGCCAGTCCATGTTTTGTATAAACTTTTTTCTTCTGTCTCCTCTACCTTTTTCTCCCCTTGTGTTATATTCTTATATTTATTTTCTCCCATGATCCCTTAGAGATATCAGATCCCTCAGGTACTCTCTTCCATGCAGTGCTGAAAAACAGAACTCCACCCAAACTAGCCCAGACAAGAAAAAAAAATCTGCATTTTATAGCATCCTTTTATCACCTTTTTACATAATTATCTTGAAATTTTTTCCTTCTGCTTCTTGTACAGATACACAGTCACTATCTTAGAGTCCCTTTTGCCCTGTTGCATGGCCTTGGAGCACAACACTGCAGAACATACAGTATAATCCTAGACTATAAATACATATACACAATGTACCAGTTCCTCTAGAGCTGCTTCTGAGCTTACCTTCCAGTCCTCTCCTATTGCTCTGCCTTCTGATGCCTGTGCATTGCCCAGAACACAAGACACTCTTGATGTAGCATGGTAGACCTAACCAACATGCCTGAGGTGGTTTGACAAACCCCAATTCCTAAGTTATAACCACGATGCAAGAGAGCAGAAGGAAAAGAAAGGTGGAAACATAACAAAATTTATCCCAGACTCTCAAACACTAAATGAAATCCTGAAGGAAAACAGCAGAGAGCAAGAAAACAAAAATGTTATGCCCAAGAAGTCATAAATAGGCAAAGAAAAGAAATAATGAAAATATCTTCCTGTGGTTTCTAGTATCTGACAACATACCAGGTCCTTTAACCAGCAATTAAGTAACATTTGTTAAGCATGGGTCAAAACTGCCAAGAATTGAGATCTGAATTGGGAATTTTTCGTACCTCAGAAATTAAAAGATGCTGTTGTGTAGCAATACAATATGATTCCAATGAAGGAAATTCAGTGGAGCACTATTGTAATGTTCTGATCTGTTCAAGCTGTTTTGTTACACCAAGTAGCTGTTCAATAGAGATGTCCTCCAATGTCTGCTTAAAAATCACAACTGATTTTTAATGCTGATGCAAAATTGTGGGGATTTGTGAATACTGTGGATTTGCTCCACTGATGAACTGGAGTAGAAAGAGGAGATGGAGTGAGATTGAATGTGAGGAGCTTTGTGCACAAACCCCATTGACAGTTCAAGAGAAACAGACCCAATCAAGAGCATAAACACAGCCTTAAATATTATTAAAACAATATGTTGGGTCATTCATGCCACTTGATTACGTTTGTAGCTCTATGGGACAAGGACCTGACGTGAAGAACAGAATGGCTTTTGCACAGCTGACTATTCAAATTGAAAAATTGGCCAAGTGCATGACGGGCAACGTGCCTTCCTCTGAAGCATCTTGCATTTGCCAAGCAGAGTGGAGAACATTTGGCCTGATGGATCATTGGCTTAATGGGGCATGGCAGATCCTTTTAAAACAGACTGGCAGAGGGCATTGTTCCAAACATAAATGCAGGATTAAAAGTAAATGTACATATTCTTCTGAGCTTCCCTATATTAAAAAATACAAGTTGCCTGATTTTTGTTAAACTTACTGTTTTTATGTAGCCTGGTTTTAGTGCTGTGCTCTGATTTACAGATGGCCTCAGAATAACGACAATTAATTATAAGACTGAGTGAGAAGAAAAAGAGCTATTCTGAAATATAAAAAGGGGTGTTGGTGAATTATTTTGTAGGTCACGTTTCTAGGTTGCATTGCTAGAACAAAGTGTTGCGAGAAGAGGTTGTTTTTCTAAATTGCCACATAAACAAGCAAGTCAGGTGTTAAGATTTGTGTAGCTGAGAAATAAGGTGGTCTTGTGACAGAAGTAGAACTTGCAGCTAAAATAAAGGGAATAGTTTCAGGAAACCAGAGATACAACTCTGTGATCACTGTCTTTATTATCTTTCGGTGAGTATAATGCTACAAACCTACTTAGCTCACAGCCATAAAACCTCTTATCAGAATCAACCCAAAATGGAGAAATAAAAAAATCATTTAAACCTTTTTACAGGCAAAGGCAAGGCTGGAACAGATAAATATCTCAGACTTACATCATTCTCCACTGTCTTCTCTGTGGCAGGCCCACACCCTTAGAAAAAAGGGCAAGGCAGGTCATACAGCGTGGTTGCCTTGCTGCCATTCAGTGATATGAAATCCTCTCCCTAAATTTACAGGGACCTGTCTGGAAAGTAATGAGGTATTCTACCTGCTTCTCTCCCCTCCCTCATTAGAAAGCTATTGCAGAACCTTGTCTCTTTGTCCAAAGAACTAATTTTCCAAGGCTGGTCCCCTGGTGAACATCATTGTTGTGGTCTAGTGCCTACAACAGTAACACAGCACCATACAGCTGTTGTGTGCCTGTTTTTCAGGGCACAAGCTACAAAACTACTCAGGAATAAATTCCAAAAGCCTTGAAAATCCATCCACCTCTAAGTCATTTACATCATAATTATTAAATTACTTCAGAGCTCAGGTGAACATCCTACAATGAGCAGCAATAAGAGCCAAAGAGACTATCACACTGCCTAACTTCTGGTATCTGATTTAAGTAAAGAATTAAGAGTCTGTGATCCTAACTCATTTATATACCAATGGAGGAAAGGAGTGGCTCGTCCAAGCAGCCATTCTAAACCCCGACGTTAGGGAAAGTAACAAGGGCTTTCTAACTTAGCCACCTATATTTGGTCCCTCAAGTCAGGTGGTGCACTGGAGTCAGGAAGGGGAAGCTCTAAATGTAATTGACAAATCCTTGCACTGACAGAGGATATGTCTTTATATCAGGGAAAAGTGGAGATGGGAGAACTCTACAATTTTGTGAAACAAAAGTGCTGAAGTGACTGTATATTAACATGGATTTTGTGGGGTCATAGCTAGACTAACAGAGGTCATTTATAACTGCTAACACTGAACCTATGATTGTACCTTGATCCTTTTATAAACAAAACCATATTTTAAAGCCTTGAAATAGGAACAAAAATAAAGCCAGACAGACATTTACTTGGGTCCAGAGCTCAATTTCCAAACAGTTGGTTTGCCTTCTTAAGTACTTTGCCAACCATTTTTTCATTTCTAACCAGATAAAAAGAAAGCTCAACTCAAAAGTGTGTTACTCTTTATATTTCTTTTCCTACCTCCTTTCCTTTTTCCTGCTTTAAAAAAACAACTATATATGCTTTTTACATACATGCCATATATATATAAACTTATGAAGAGGTTTTAAAGAACATTTCTGTCTGACAGACTCTGAATTGCCAGCTTCACAACATCCTTCTTGAGAAGAGAAGCAATTAAAATTGGCAGGTTTTTTTGTATTTTTTCTAAACAAAAGAGAAAAATTTAAAACATAGAGAGAATGAAGTCAAAGGCTGTCAGAAGTGAAGAAAGAACAGCACTGCCAATACGTGAACTTCAGCTACTGCTAAATCATATACAACGGAAGAATTTGGTTTTCTGCTTTCCAAGCTTAACCTATTTTTTCATCACAAGCATATTAGAGACACATTAAGCATTTGGACTCACCAGCTCTACTATAATTTGTTGCTGGAAGTGGGTTTTTATTGTCCAGAAGGGTTACTTTTATGATTTTTTCTGACTTCTATCAAATTTGGATACCTCCCTGGGAGAAGGATGCAAGGAAAACACGTAGACAACACAAGGAAAGTGAAAAAGAAATATATCCTGGAGATGGTGTAGGAGATCACCGTTAGCTTCAGACACAAAAACAAAAGCTCAGCAGCATTACAAAGTCTCAGGATGGAACATACCAAAAGATTTTGTTAATAGTGAAAGATCCAAAAAATGTGTTGGCCATTTCTACTAAAACAAGCTTCCAATCACCATTTTGGTGATTTAATGAAAATTCTGTCTTCCTGCTGTTTTATAAGGTCTCCAAAGAACTTGAAAATTTTTAATTGGCAATTATTTCCATCAGACCACCTGCAGGCTTTTTTTTTTTGTTCAGGTCTTTTTTCTAATACAAAATGACACAATATGTTTGCAAACCCAAACATTTTCCAAAATTTTCCGTCTCTTCTGGACATTAAAGACCTCTGTCTAGGCTACTAGCTACCATTCTATGGCTGTTCAGAGCTGCTGAGGTAACATAGCTGGAGAGCATTTAGAGAGAAGAGATTTGCCCTGTTTCAGATTTCATCTGAACACCACAGCACACAAAGCCATCCCTATGTCTTTTAGCTTCAAAATACCATTTTTTATTACAAAGGTGCTTCTGTTCTCAGTGTTTACATATGATAAAGAAGAGTTTACAGGGATATCAAAACAGAGCTTTGCTTAACTGTGAGACAAGATTTACTCTCAGTTGAGGTGCCAAAGAGGAACGTTCCAGTCTTGTCTGGAGAAGGAAATCTATTTTAAAGCCTATTGAAAACCAACCTCTGCACAAAACTTGTTCTCATGTACTTGCCCACTGTATGGCATCCACACTGAGAAGGGATCACACCTGCATCTGTGGATGACTGACTTTAAAGTGAAACGCTCCCCAGCCAACAAAATGGATCAGGAAAAGGAGAGGGGACCATGGGTTAACGTGGAAACAAATCTATTTAAATAGTAAAACTAATATT
The DNA here is from genome assembly GCF_000691845.1 of Merops nubicus. NCBI lineage: Eukaryota > Metazoa > Chordata > Aves > Coraciiformes > Meropidae > Merops > Merops nubicus. The sequence goes on along the minus strand of NW_008611526.1, from coordinate 1,273 downwards.
AATGCAAATATAAAGTATACAAAGTCATATGCAGCCCAGCAAGCATACAGCTATCACAATGAACAGGAAGGCAGTGCTAGGGAAGCTGAATGAAAAACAAGCCCTTCTACAGATAAAGGAAAAGAGAAATATAAGGAGCCTTAGCAAACTCCCCCTTCTATACTAAGCGTGATGTGTATGGGATGGGATACACCTGTAGCCAACTTGAATCAGCTGCCCTGGCTGATTCCAAACTACTAACAGCTTGCAGACCATGCCTGGCCCAGGATTCTATCCCAGTGAAGCCAGGATAAAAGGTACTTCTTTCTGTTCCAAGTTTGTAGGGTTTAGCTTTTTCTGTTCTGGTCCCACCACACTCAGCCAAAGAGCTTCGCTTGCAAAGTCTGATATGGACATGAAGAGTACAGAGTGGGCATTGCTTAGCCAGGCCTGTGGGCAAAGAACAAAGAGAAGACCTGAGTCTATCTGAATTTTGTGCTTCTTGAAAGTGTTTTCATTTTAGTACTTTCAACGTTGTTCAAGTATTTGACTGGGAATGGTTGTGCTACGGGTGTTTAACACGTACAGAGTGTTTTGTTTCAAAGACCTTCAAGAATGTAAGTATTTGCTATAGTGTATGTATTAACTGGAAATATTAAGCAAAATCTAAGTTTGTGACAAATTTAGGCCAGATTATTTGCTCCATGGCAAAAAAAAAGCTTGAAAATGCCTTCAAAAGCAGTCCTATATGGCAACTGTAAAGAGAAGATGATCACTTCTCCTTACAGCAGCCAGAGAAGACAATGAAAAGGCATAAGCTGTCACAAATACCAACTTTATTATTTGCTATAAATAATAAATAACTTGTTATAAAGGGCATGCAGGTTCTTAGGAGAGGTGGAAAATTAAGAGCGAAGTGGCAGCTTTTCCCACTGATAACACTTGGGCACTAACTTAAGTCACTTCTGAAAACCCTGACTGCAAAAGTTGAGATAATAAAGAAAAATGTGGGTAATAAGCCAAGACCTTGCATGAAGAAGTTGCTTCTCAATTTGTTTGGCCTGATGTCTTCTGCTTTCTGAATGTGTTTCTTTGGAGATGTAGGTAAACAGAGTTCTATCCTGTGATGCTGCATATGCCTTCAAATGCCTCCTGTCTTCCAGAATATAATTAAACTTAAGGTTTACAGCTTTCAGGTTGCAAGGATTTGTGAAAAGCTTGCCCTCATCTGTGCAGATCTGTGCAGACAGGGAATATGAGGTCTCATAGACAGAAGAACAGGCAGTGAGGTGGG
>NW_008611525.1:14416-66234 GCF_000691845.1 Merops nubicus | reverse complement strand
ATATTTTTAGTTATATTTAGTTATTTTTTAGTTAATGCCTTGGTAATGCCTTGTTGTAGGACTGATGGCATTTTGTTTGGCAACCAGGTATTCAATCAGACAGATGTACAGTTGTCTTATCTGTCAAGTGCTGAGTGAAAGAGGTTTGATTAATAAGGAATAATTAAGGCATTGATTTAAGACATTGCCTAAACACATCAAGAGTTGTAAGTGGCTCTTTTAATATACTTTCTTTGTTCAAAGTGGGAGCTGCCCTGTGTGCCTCCGTGACTCCAGGATTGGTGCAGAGAAACAAACAAATAAGACTTTTGAGGAAATGAGCAAATAGAAGCAATCTGCAGAAAGCAAAAAGAGAAGACATGCACCTACATGTGTCCAGCTTTGAAACAGGGCTGATGATAGCTCTGTGCTCTTCAATCACTCCCCAGCTTTGACTTCCACACCTGGTCTCTCCTGCTCCGTTTCTGTCCCATTTCAGAGCCTGTGTATTTTTCCCTGATCCAGAGCTATATCCTTGCTCCTCAAAATCCACTCTGACTAAATGAAAATTCCCAACCTTCTGTCTCGAATCTCCTGTCTCAACATCTGCACCCTTCCACTTGCCAACCCACCCCAGAGTCTTTCACAGCTGACCTCCCCCAGTCTGGGGAAGTGCCCTTTCACCTCTTCGTGTGCACCACTGCTGGCACTCTGTTAGACAGTGGAATCTGTTGCACTGCTGTCCTTGCAGAAGCAAAGGGCCAGCTTTTGCTCTGGCAGGAATTTCAGAAACCTGGATAATTGCTCTGGCTGAATAACAGATGCAGGCTAAATGCAGACTGCATTTATCAAATGTTTTCGTAGGTGAAAGCCTGATAGTGGAAGAATGACAAATAGTGACCCTAAGCCAGGCTCTTTTTCCTCACTTCTTTATAATTCAATTGACAAGGAAACTTGTTTAAAAATATTTTTAGAACACTAAATCAGTTCTGCGAAATAGAAATCAGTGTTGCTCAGCCTTGTCTCAGAAATAACAGAACCCCATGAACTCCATTAGTGGGGCATGACCAGTTTTGCCTATTAATGCACAGTTATTACACGAAGAATAATATTGACTTGGCTGCCAAAGTGAATACACATTATGGTGTTGAGCCATGACCGTGATCACAGGGACTTTTTTCTCTGATCTCTTTATCATTTCCACACAGAAACAGAAATGCCAATAGGAGAAAATGTCTTGAATAGATACAGAGCAGCCGGCATCTTAATGTTTGTTTTAGGGTGATGATTCTTACTGTTGTGCCTCAGCCTCTGAGGGCATTTCCACTGTAATTCCATTCTTTGTTACTCCTTTCAACGTGCTTTTAAATGAACCCCATATTACTCTTTGCTTCTGTCCTCATACTTTGTTTCTTACCTTAGCTTATTTGTGCTGCTTCTCATACATAAAAACTAGTATATTGATGTTGCTAGAAAGAATTTTTTGACTGTCCCTTTACACCCTAGAGCTTAGGATGGACCAGTTGACTCTGACACATATGTAGGAAGCTATAGTATCCCTGTCTCATTGAATTGAAAGCATTTTCACCTTTAGTGTACTGTCCCTGAAAATCTGTAGAATACTACAAAGGGGTATATAAAAGGCTCCTACTATCAATGCCTCAAGATAGCTGTACAGGAAACAGCACATCCATTTTCCAGTGCACATGCAGACTGAAGGGTGGCAGCAACTGCTAGATCAAAATTGCCCCAAACCTTCCGTTGCCAAATGTTGCTGTACTGTTTGCAGCAGAAATTTGGCAGTGATTGGGGACAGTATGGCTTTGAAATCAATTTTCAGCCATATTGTCAGCAATTAAAAATTATAATTTTCATATTTTTACTTCTTAAAATTTTCAGCTCATTTTTATCTAGTAGGAAGGTTTAATGAAATTAAAAAGAAAAAAAGCCACAGGACTATTCACACAATTTTTCCACTTTTTAAAAGTAAAGATTAAAGGCAGACTGTTTTGTGTTGTTATTTTTTATAATGGCAAAATTGTATATATGTACCACATCTATGAAATGTCTCATTACTAAGTTAATAAACGAGTGGGGTTGTATTTTTTAGGCATATGGAAGCAGTGCAAGAGCTATTTAGGTAACTCAGTAGGTTAAAACAATTACAATACACTTCATAAATCACAAGCAAACAAGATATTTTAGGGAAGGAGCGTGACGGATGAGGTCACCAGACATACAATATGTCATTTAGTTAACTTAAGCCCATATTTTTCCCATAATGTAGTAGATGAACTCATTAGTTGCAATGAAAAACAGTTAGAAGGAGGCATCTGGCTTCCAACTGCCTCTTTCTGACAGGGTTAAGATGGCTGGATCTCGTAATGTTTCTGCTTTGTCTACTGACATGGCCTTGTGCTGCAGAAAACTGATGAGGTTTGCTGAAAATTTACAGGCTTACTGTCACAATGTTATAATGTAGTAAGATGCAATCAGTTACATTTTTGCTTCTGGTTAGATTTATCATTTAGCCAAGCTGCTTTGAGTATTTAGGATTTTTATAAAAGCATATGCATTATCATTTTGAGATTTTTCTAAATATCTTTATGAATTCATGTTCTTTATTCCTGAGTTCTGGAAGCAACAGAAGGGCTATGACTTGGTATAACAGAATGTAGAATAGAACTTGTGAATATACAGTGTTGCAAAGAAGATTGGTTGGATTTTGTGACCCATGCTAAGGAAATTATAATTTACTTAAAATAGTATTACTAATAATACTGATGCAGGAGGTCTTATAATACTGCTTTTCAGATGTATTTATCTGAATTTCATAAATACTCATTTGCTAGTCATCTTATTTGAGAGGCAGTTATTAAGCAATTTTATCTGTTCTGAATTTATTTTCTTTTGACTTACTACTTTTGGACTTTTTTAAGCCATTACTCATTTACCTTGCTTAATGTTTTTAAAATGAGAGTTAATGCGTTGTATTTAGGTCATTTTTAGAGACTGATAAATCAGACTAAGCTTAATTGATTTAGTGAAGCATATTCATGTTAGGTACTGGAGATACAGTAAAAAAGTAACATTACAAGTCTGGTTTCTGTGGAAATTAAGGGTCCATATACTTAGTTGTATATAGAGTAACTTCTCTTGGTTTTGTTTTTGTTTTTGTTTTTTTTTTTCCTAATTGATTTAAATTAGTATTATGTATATAGTATATAACAGTATATATAATTATGTATATAGTATATAATTATATATACAGTATATAATATCAAAATTCTATATCCACAAATTTAATTTTCCTCCTATTTTTAGCTTCAAATGTTGAAATCCTCTAGGCATTTTATTCTTATTTGAGAACAAAGGATTACAAGACACCTGCTGAGTAATTAAGTGCAGTCCTATTTATAATGTCTGGAAATTAGTTCTGTTTTTTGAGCTTGCTACTCTGACTGGAAAGTTATTCCGTAATCTTAATTTTGTATTGATGGCTGTCACTTCCCAAATGAAATCTATTCCTGCTAAGTTTGCACTCAGTTTTTCTCATGCCAACTGTTCCATTTAGCTTAAATTCTTTTTTTATTTTTTTAGTTTGAGAACAAGTTTGTGATAGCTGTTTTATACCCTCTCACTGTTAGTTTGGTCACACTGTATCAGCCAAACTCTTTTTTTTCTGCAACAGTAGATCACTGTGGATCTCCATAGCAGCACCTCTATCTTTCTCAAATACAACAGCATACACAGTATTCCATAATAAACTCTACCAAAGCCTGTACTGTCATCAATACTTCACTCTTGCAGGAACTATTTCTTCAGAAAATTCTGGAATCCTATTTGCTTTTTCCATGGCAATGTTGCATTGCTAACTGAATAGTTACCTAGTGACTGATATATCCAAGTCCTCCTCTTCAGTCATTTTCAGCTGATGAATTCCAGCTAGAATGGGAATCTCTGTGTTATTCACTTAGATGCAAAGCTTTTCACTATTAAATAGAATTTTCAGTTCTGTCATAATACCTTCTTACAATCAACTTTCCGTGGCCATCAAGTGTACCTTGTAACGTTGTCATTAACGAATATCACCAGAATCTTTTTACTTTTTCACCTGAAATCTTTATTAAAACTTTAAATGAGACAGATCCCATGATGTTTTTTCTCAGTCTGGTGTTTTTTCTTTTGAAACTATTTGATGGCTTCTTCTTAGCCAGTTTCCTTTCCCATGTTCTATTAACTTCCATGTTCTCCTGACTAAATTACTATCTGTTGTGACAAGCTCAGCTTTACTGACTTTACTGTATTGGCCTTTATTTTCTCAGAGCCATAAATATTTAAAAAGCTCTTCTATCAAAGGCATTTTTTAATCTGTCTCATTCCATTCCATTACTATTCTTTATTCCAAAATAAATCCTGAAGTCTTGCTTACTGATAAAGTCTTGTAGGTTTTTAGAGAATTTTTTTTCCCCCTTTCTTTAAAAGAAAACCCATGTTTTAAATTCTCCAGTTATATGTTGTTATCTCCACTTACCTGTCTGGCAAAAATACTTGCTAGTAGACCAGTAATTTCACAGGCTGCTTCTTTCAAAATTGGCTCGGAGTCAATTCATTCCCATGATTTTAATACGTTAAAAACTTTCTTCTGGTTTAGTTAGGGTATTTGAATTTCCACAACCACATTTCCGTCAGCTTTACTGGGTTTAGTTTTGTGTTCGGCATTGCTGACTTCAATGAAAATTGAGGTTAGGTGTACTCTAACTTCACCACATAGTGGACCATCTTTTTTAGTGTCTTTTTTTCATCTACATAGTAATGGAAACTTATGCTATTTTACCTACCATGTATTACAAGGACAACAATCTGCCTGACCAGCAGTCCAGTCCTACTCTTCCCTTCAGTTTCACAGTTTTGTCTTTCTTTGGATGAAGTTTAAAGAGATAAGCAGAAAATTTGTTAGCATCATTCTGTGGATCAGATGTCCTTCTGTGCCAAATATAGGCAGCACTAAGTAGATATGGATTTTTTTTTCTTTCCTGACCCAGCAGATGCTAAGTGCATTTTATTGCAGCTCATAAATCGAGTTTCTACTTCCTGCTTCACAAAGCAGGGCTCATATCTATTTGATAGGATGTGTTTAAGGCACTTAGGAGAAAGAGAAGAAGGAAGTGACTTCTGCATTTATGGCTGTTAAAAGAAGAAAACAATACTCCTTATAATGGGTTAATCTGCTTTGTATTTTTAAAAGCCTCTTCTCTTCTGTATATATGTGTTTGTTAGAACTTGTGCACACGAAGAGCTTTACACTACCATTAAGGCAAACAATTTCATAGAGAATTTTTTTATGTGTATATTCATTGACATGCACTTATACCCATGTGGTAAATGCATGGATATTTTACACTTGACTATATCAAACAATTGGTAACAAAACATATGATAGCTATTAAGGTTATTTAGTTGAAGGACATTTTATCTGGAATAATCAGAAGGGCAGAACTTCATCTAAATATGTTGCAAAATATTTTCCATAATATCTGAACTGCTATCACAGAACCATCCAAAAAAAAAAAGTGTTCCCATTTCTCATGTAGGCCAACTAAATTTTATAATCGAGACAAGTGACCCAATGAAATTAAGGGTGATTGAAAATAAATTATAAAATCAGTTTGCAGGCAAGCTTTTTGTCATTAAAAATAACCACAGACTGTTGCTATAAAAAAAAAAGGTAACAAAACAAGCTGAATATGGAAGTCATTCACAGCTGTAGCTAACTTTCCACTAGGTATAGCAGATTATTCTTATTTAATGAAGTTGTTGTGTCCATTTCACTGAAGTAATTAATAGAGGTACAGATTTCACTTGCTCATCTCTATAAGGCTCTGTTTATTTTGTTCTTAACACTTACCTGGAAGGATGACAGAATATTACCTATTGTGGGGAAGGAGTTGTTACCTAGAGAATCAACCATAACACTATTTTTCATTCCTGTATAGGTAAATTTGCATTCAGTGTAATGACGTGTGTGTAAAAAATATGTATAATACACATTTTAAACATAAGAAAAAGCAAACAAATGGTTTAGTAGTTGTCTTTCAAATGCAATATTTCCTGACAGCAATAAAAAGACTAAATTTGGTAGTAATCCTAAAGCATAAGTGATTACATTTTTCTCTAGCAATAGTCTAACAGATCATACAGATATGCAGTGGATAGGCTGTAATTTTTAATGTTGCTTTTGCTGGCAGTATTCTGCTGTTTGATTACTGTGTGAGTAGTGGGCTCTAATTTCTAAATGTCACTGAACTTGCATAATGCAACATCAGGCTCCCTCCTCCAAGCCTTTATATATGCCAAACAGCTGTTGAAAGGAAAATGTTTTGTATGTAAAATGAGTTTTTAAGGTTTAAACTACTAAGATTTGTGGACTTTCTAGCACATTTCTTTCTTGTAAAACTTTATGATCGTATTTTTAGGAAAAAGTTCAAACGAAGTTATAAATAATGTTCATAATCTCTATTTCACTGCAGAGACACCAACTGTATTTCCTGAAAGTATCAAAGATAAAGACACACCAACACCAGTTGAAGATATTCAGCTGGAAAGCTCTATTCCTCATACAGATTCTGGAATTGGAGATGAACAGATGCCCAGCATTTTGAATGGGACAGACTTGGAGACCAGCACAGGCCCTGATGCTATGAGCGAGCTGTTGTCTACTTTGTCTTCAGAAGTGAAGAAATCTCAGGAGAGTTTAACGGAAAGCCCCAGTGAAATCCTGAAACCTGCATCCTCAATATCCAGTATCAGCCAAAGTAAAGGCATCAATGTGAAAGAAATACTAAAAAGTCTTGTGGCAGCCCCTGTTGAAATTGCAGAATGTGGTCCGGATCCGATCCCTTACCCAGATCCTGCACTGAAGAGAGAAGCTCAGGCTATTCTTCCCATGCAGTTTCACTCATTTGACAGGTATATGGCTGGATTCATTATTTTATATTGATGGAATTCAGGAGTTTGAATTTTGTATTATACTATGTTAAATACCAGCTGCATTATTGCTCCTTTTCTGTTACCAAATCGGGTAATGTCGTATAGATAAAAGTAATTAATTTTGTTTTTCTCTGTCAGCAGTGAATAAAACTCTGTCAGGTACATGAAAAAAAAGCTTGTTGTAAAGAAATATTTTTGCAATAAAATATTCTTCCCTTCAAAACATCCTTTTAGTGAGTAGGAGGGGTAATACCTGCTGATACAGAACAGACTCCATAAATTCAGTCAAACATTCTTTCAAAGGTTTAAATCTTAATAGGATCCATCACTGCACAGTTTTCTGGTACTGTGATGCTTTGACCATGGCAAATCGTTTGAATGGTCATGGTGGAAACCAGTTTCCTTTTAGGTCTTTAAAGAGCAATACGCTCAAAAGCTAATGTTTAAACTGCTGATCGTTGCTACAGAGAGTCCTTTGTTTCTCATCTTAGACTGTAGCATCCCAGCTTCAGCTGAATACACTTTTCTCTACCTGTCCAGTCCATCTCAGTTATCCTGAACATAGAAGATGTGAAATTGAAAACAACCTTCCAGAAGAAGAATAGCATGATCTGTTGTGGGTTCAGTCGTAACCTGTCCAAGATACTAACTCTTATGAGTGTTGATGAGATTACATTTTCCAATATGACAAGATACCTGCAGTTTCTTCATTAAAATGTTCTAAAAAATTAAAAAGTGGGATCAAGACTTAAAGATATGGTAAAACATGTCTCAAAATTTTAAGCAAAGTTGTAGAAATATATTAGTTCATCATGCAGGTGCAAGAATTAAAGTTCTGGAGGAAATAAGAAATAAAACAAGAAAATGGCTATGTTGTGATTCATGAGAAAAATCTATCTTCATTTACAAAAAAAACTGCATAAATGTCAGAAATGTCTTTGTTAAAGTCTATAAAAAGCCAATATGCAATCAGTGTTTTCATCATAATGTAAACAGGAAGGTGCAAGAAGATATGTGTGAATTTTACAATAAAGGTGAAGAAGCACTTTTTCCTTAGAAATTCCATAGAACAGCTGATGGTTGATGCCTTTTTATCTCTCTCTATATATGTATGTATACGTATATTAGTAATGAGGCTGCTTTTCTGAAATAATTCAATAAACAATCAGCATCTGTTGTAACAAAGAAGATTGAATCAGGATAGGAAAAGAGAAATGTGCTTTAGAAGCAATGGATGTATCCCTTTCTAATATTATTTTAGGTCTTAAGGTCGTTCCAGAGAAAGTTCATTTAGCAACAATCCCATTAAGAGGGGGTTTTTTGTTCATCAATCTGCATGTTTCTATTTTATAGTGATTTCAATGTGAAGTGAGAAATTTCTTTTTTCTTATACAGTTAGGAATTTTTCCTTATCCTCTGTGAGGAAACATCATATCTTAGAATGCATTCTTGTACATTAAGCAGTACAAAGACTTGTACTGTGTGTAGAATTAATAGCACCTAACAGTAACCACCAAAATGTTAGTTTAGTTTAACCTGATCAGCTAAATTTCTACCTGGGTCAATTATGAAAAAATTATTCAGAGGATTGTTGTTAGTTCACAAAATGCTAGGCACCTAAATTAAAATTGAGTATACACCCTCATGAGGTGTCTTTGTCATCATTACAGGGAACTTAACATCAAGATGATGGAAGAGATGAGTTTTATTCTGCATTTCTAAATTACAGCTTTATAAGAAAGCATTAAAAACTCCAAAGGGCTGCAATAGGTTGGCCATAACTTGTATTTAGTGTGAGCATCTCCACTAGATTCTGCTTGCAACGATACAACTGCTTGTACATTTTTAATATCATTATTAGTAGTTGCTAATGCAGAATCATGGCATTATTTCAAACATGCTTTACATCTAGAGCTTACGGATTTTGATAAGCATTTCATACTTAATAAGTTCACTTAGGAGCTAGAGGATTTGGTTTCTTCCCCCTATCCTGTTGGGTTTTTCTCCTATCTTATTATTCTCCTGACCTAGTTTTGATTCCATGATTTCCTGTACAAAGTGTAGACGGTGTTTGTACCTTGATAGTGTATGTTGTACCGTGCTGGTCCTTGGCAATGTTTACTTCTTCAGCAAAAAAAAAGTGGTTGAACAGTTGAAGTTTAGGCAGAAGACAACCCATTTACATCAATTTTATTGGGAAATTTTCTTTCTCTTCAGTAGATGACGGCGCTATCTGAGTTTGGTGAGTGAGATAGATCATGATCTTTAATGTAACCAATGAAGGGATAATTGGCATGTTCAGGCAGGTCCCAGCATCTGCTGATCAGGAAGTGTTAAATTCTTTCCTCCAACTAAATGGATGTTATTGAACTGTGGACATCTTGATAAAAATACTAATACTCTTAGCCTATAGGACTTCAGCTGACTGGTTGTACCTCATGGCTGCATTACTGGATGATAAACCCTGTTCAGACAAATACACCTCTGAGCAGTTTGTTCACATTTTTCAAGTACATACTTGACCATTATGGCACTCTTTGGAGGCAAAAGATAGGTAGTGGTGTCACTTTTCTTTTGCAAATTGCTATGGAGGAGCAGATTGAGATCCTGATCTGATAACTTTTCATGGAGGGTGAAAGAAAGGCTAGGGGGGAAGAACCTTGAATAGTCTATTGAAATAATATTAGAATTAATTAAAATATTAAATGAGAAAGCAACATGAATTTTAGCTTGTGAGGGTTTATGAATCTTGTGTTGCCTCTAGTATCCCAATTATCATTGAAAAACTAAAAAATAATTACAGCATGATTGGTTTTCCATACTTGTACATATAATTGTGTTTACTGATGTAAAATAACAAATAATATACACTGCATTTTTTTTAAAAGCTAACACTCTGCCTGTGGACCATATTTCCATAGGAACTTCTGGTACTGTAGGTTATGCTGCTTTTGGTACTTCGCTGAGCAATGTGGCTATTGGTCACGCTTCTTCTTTAGGGAGAATCCTAAACAATGGAGTGTATTGTTTTGTCATGTTTATTTGTTTCACTGTTTATAAAATATACACAGTGATTCCATATTTATAAGCACAGGGAGAAATGTGTTTTTCACTTTAATCAAAGGGTATTTTTAGTCCTTGTGAGGCTAGGCATTTTATTTTAGTTTCGCATTTAAGTAGCTGAGTGCCTTGGAAAAGATTTGAGCTATTAAGTAATTAGTAGAAAAATAACAGAATCTTTGTTGTTTAAAAGATATTTCTTTAACTATAACCTTACGTGCAGGTAAACACCATATAAAACAAAGTACTCTAAATAGAACTGAAGTTCAGAATTCTGTTTTACCCTTTAATATGCACACTGCTAATATGTTGATAAGCCACCGTGCAGTAGGCCACAGCGTGTCCTCCCGTAGAATCGGTGCAGTTGTAAATGAAATATAAAAGCAGAAAATACGTCCAACATCTTTTATCACGTAGGACTCGTGTGTAGTTAATGTATGCAGCAGTTCAGGCACTATCGAATGTAAATGATGAGGTGATATTGATGAAAGGAGGGGATTGAGGTCTCGGGGGGCGCCGGTGACGGATGGAACAGACGCGGCCTCGCGCCGCACGTAACTCAAGTCTGTCGTCGTCACCCCTCACAGCCCTAATGGGAGGTGGCAGTCTGAAATGAGTTGCCACGGCAAAGAGTATTATTTTTGAAATGCTTTCACACAAATCACTAGGCCCCGCATACAACTTAGTTTCATGCTTTAATGTCATCAGGAGGCACAAATTGGTGTGTCTAATTGTTTGCCACCTGCCAGCAAAATGAGCTGCCAGCCAGCCAGACGGGTTTGATTGTCTGTCAGCTCTTCAATAGATTGAGAGTGACAACATCAAAAATTTCACTTCAAACTCTGAGGCTTTGAGCAGCTTTTCAGAGACCTCTTCCCCACAAGTGCTTCTGGACAACTGCATTTTTCAATTAGTTTTCAATATATTGCTGCCTTCTGCCTCATCTGTCTTAAGGTAGCTGTAATTACATTATGAGCTATATAAACAGATTTCTGGGACACTGGAGCCTGGATCCTCAAAGTTATGACATGTCTTTGAACATCAGACTGAGTTCCTTGGAAATGGTATCCAGGATGACATTTTTAGAAGCAAACACAAAGGGTTATTTCACCTAGATTTACTACTAATGGAGCATAACTCACCAATAATTCTTTTTTTACTTTTTTTACCTTTTGTCTGTGAAAAACCAGTTCCCAGTATTGGATTTTAGTGTTTGGGGATTTCTTGTTGCTGGCTTTTGGTCGGTTTTCTTTTTGGCAATTTGCATTTGTCCCACTAGATGCAGCCTAGACCATTAACATTTGTGAATTTATTTGTGATTCTACCCAGTACTGCATTCTGAGGCTTACATTTCTTCCACTCCATTTTTTTTTCTAGTAGAGAGTTTTTAGAGAGATGCTATTAAAATTGAGAATGCTTTTGTGTCTCATTTATTATTTTCTCAAAGTGAGATAAGTTACATACTTATTTTTGCGCTTAGCAGAATTATTTCAATACTAGGCATGCTTGCAAAAGCAGAAAATGTTGGGTTCCTGGAAATGAGATCAGTTATTTTTGCTGCTATAAAATATCTTATCCCATTTTAATCCATTATCACTTTGTAAATTGGGATACTTATGGTTTTGCATGGTTTACATGCTCAGTGAGGTCTTTGTAAACATTTTTTTGAAATATTTTGAAGGACATGCTTTTGAGGTATTTTAGTCTTGTTTTTTTGTTGTTTTGTTGGGGAAGTTTCCCCAATAGAAGGTCCTTGGGGCCAATTTTAAAGATATTTATATGCTAGAAGAGGTAGATATCTTGTGAAATCCAATCAGGGCTGATACATGTCCTGCCAGTTATTACAGAGAAAGAACATCTTCAAAGAGTATGTTTAGTGTGCTGTATGTATGTAGGCTATATTTAGAAGGACTGCTCAGTATTCAGAAGGATTGACTACTTCTATCAGAAGGACTACTTCATAGATAGGATTCTATCTATATGTTTTTCTAGAATAAACATTTATTTATTTTTTTTTTTTTTAATACTGACTGACAGAATGGGAAAAAAGAACCATGAGAGAAGATGCACTGAAGGCTGAAAGAGAGAGATTCAGTATTTATCTGTTATACTACTGACCATGTCTGAGAGATCATTGATATCCACTGTTCATTTAAATACAATAGCTAAATTAGGAGATTATAGTCCTGTTAAGAGTCATTAGATTCTTCCAAAGGTGATTGCTGAAAAAATAGATTTTATTTTCCTAAAAACTTAATAAAAATCAGTTAAGAATAAAGTAAGTTTTAGTCTTCTTTCAACATAAAAGATTACTTTTTAAAGTTCATAATGAAAAATAATTGGAGAAAACAGAGCATCTTTCCCATGAATTGAGAAGTGACAGTTACAGGTACTGTCTGTACTTAGTCATTGCATCCCCCATTACTGTGGATGTCACAATAGTTTGTGAACACATGAATGAAAAACCTAATCAGTAGTGTGAGAATTAAAGTTATTTATCTGGGGTTCCAGTTCACTCAGTAGTTTTCCTCATCTTTGTGCAGTGGAGGTTGTGGTTCAAAGGAAAGACTTGATAGGTCTTCTCTGTAGAGTATCTTTACAAAGGTAGCAGTTAAAATACACTTCAGAGAAAAAGAGGTGTGGTTTCAGACTGTTAGACAGAGAAAGGAGCTGAGTTCCATTGTCTGTATTCCTAGAGTGTCTTAACCTACTTCTTTACTAAACAAAATATGGGACAAGATGGAAGTGTGCCTCCACTTCAGCTGTTGAGAAGAAATTTGTCCTAAATTTCTGAATAGGTTCAAAGCAACCAAAACTGGATATATTAATCCTCATTTTTTTTTTTATCAAGCTGTAGTTTTATTTCCCTTTTCCATCATTTAGCAACTTCTACACAGGTAGCACTTTCACAGCTCTTCTTATGACCTGTGTGGTGTGCATCTTTTCATACGCCTACGCATGGAGCTGTAGGTATAACTCAACTGAGGTTTTATCTAATTTTTATGAGGAGAAACCAGCATCTCTCTGCTCTCTAACATGATTCACTGGGTATATGGATGAAAATGATAACAGATATTTGTGTTGTGTTTCCAATTTCTCTGTTCAGCCAAGAGCCTTCATCTTTCTCAACAGTTAGCTTTTTAATCTCTTACAGTTTTTCCTTGCTTCTTGTCAATATTTTAGATCATTTTAGATGGTTCAGCTCATTTATCCTAAATGCAACAGAGATACTAGTGACTGGGAATTTCTTAAGGGTAAATGCTCTCCTGATTGATCTGAGAGTGATAATCAACAATCTTCATGTCATTGTGCTAAAATCACACCTGAGATGATTCATATTCTTCTATTTAGAAACAAGCAATTTATATTTAGTAGATTAAAATAATTTTATGTACTTTAAGATTTGAATGTTTTGATGAATGTAAGGTATCAAATGATGGAAAGAATAAGCACATTCAGCACTGTTTCATTTGCATAAATCTCAAAGGTTATATCATTCTGTGAGCCTTCCATATCTCTTTAGTATATCTCACATTTTTTAGTCCAGTTTTTCTCCATGACTGTTGACTCTGAGTTTCACCTTTCTTCCTTGACTCCAGGCAAACCTTAATGCAGTCAGCCTAATAGAAGGTTGAAGTAGGATTCAAAATGTGTTGTTACAAACTCAAGTGACAATCTGGGACTGAAATCAGAAAGAACAGTGGGTAATCAGCAATATCCATGTTTCATAAAGGACTGGACATGTACATAGGTATAGGGAATATGAATAACTTTCAGAGAATCAATGCTAAGCTTTTTTTCAGAGATTAAATTAATCTAACTACAGGAACAAGGTAACAGAGCAGTCAAGTTCTCCCTATTTTCTACTGTGATTTCTTCTGAAACATCTGGCAGGAGTTGCTGTTTCCCAGAGAGTACTTCTGTGAAAAATTTGCCTGAAGTCTGTACTGCTTTTTGAAGAGCACTTCTTGAAAATCCTCATGCTTTCTGCTGCTGTGGGAGAGGAAAGGAGTAGCAAGAATATTAATTCAGCCTTAAGAGGTTTCACGTATCCCAGAAGAGTGTAAAGTGATTCTAATTTAATTGCCGCTGCTCAGATAGGTAGCTCAAGACATCCAGTACTGGAGGCTTATCTCTGACCTCTTGATCGACCAGAGTGATTAGGTTGGAAGGTGTTTAAATTTTAAAAAGGAGATGAGATACCGAATGTGGATCACAGAGAAAAAGAGAGAAAATACAGTGCTGCCTAACCTGATTTGTCTGTCACCAGCACTGAGTAGCTAAATTTTTAGGGAAAGTTAATTTGAGAAAGCAATTTTTTTTAATTTCCATTTTTTCTTTTTGCAGTTCAATATGTTGGTGGTATTACTTTCTCTCTACCTATTTTATGCAAAGTTCTAAAATGCAGTAGAACCCTATAGCCATTTGCTGAGGTAATGCCTAAGTCATATGCAGGTTGAACCAACACTCATCTTAACAATTATATGAATTATGATGACTTCAGCCTTACATTTACAATTTGAAAAGGACACTTGTAGAGTAACAGAACAGTGATTAGTAATCACAAGTCTTTTTACAACTGTAAACCACTCAATGAACAGAGAAATAAAATCAGTTGCTACAGACAACTACTGCTAAGCCTTTGCTGATTAGATCATAAGGGATCGTTTGAGCCTATGATGATGTGATTAAGAAAAATATGGACCAACAAGGAGCATTTATGAAGTCTGAAATACATTGTATAAAATGAGGCTTAAAAGGAAGTTATGGTAGTGTATATACCCTTGTCTTTTAGTCTGTAGATTTCACTTCCTCCATGAAAGAAATAGCCAATTGCCTGACAGACACATGTAAGGCATCTACCACATTAAATTCTTTCCTCTGTTCATATTATGATCAGGTAAATAGCTATACTTCTTTCATAAATCTGATTTGTTTTGATTTGCCTGTTTTCACTGTATGGGCTGTTGGAGTGGTTCTGTTGGAAGAAAGGGTTTTTTACTTGAAAGCAGTCAGTCATCCTCTTTCACCTTCCTTGTTCTGCTGGTCCTCTGATTGTTTTGCACATTTTTGACCACTTTGTTGTGTTGTTCACATACTTTTTCAGTCTCTTTCATCTGGACATCATTCTGTATTCAGTCACTGTATTTTGTTTTACCACCAGGAATGAGATATTTTGACAAGGTCACTATGTGTTCTTGTGGACTAGACAGGTCTCCCTGATATTTGCCAGTTCTTCTGATACAGAGGTTTCTCTTTATGTTTCTTGATAATTTGTAATTTAATAACACCTGACCTGCCTTAATGTTCTGATTCAGACCTACAAAAGAATGTCAACCATATGTAGAATATTAGTGTTTGTGGGATCTGGGCAGGATTGTCCGTTCTTGCTGTAGGAGATGTTTCTCAGTCTTAAATTGTGCTCTTAAGAAAAGAATCTTTGCTTTTATAGAAGAACAGTACATTTGGGGTTTGGACTAGGTGACCTTTAAAGGTCACTTCCAAACCAAAATATTCTACAATTCCATTACGTCAGGAGTGAAGTTGATAAGTGTGGTCTTTGCTATGGAAAATCAGGTGATCCTTTGGATACTCTGAAAGGCCACTGAGCTCTCTGAAGATAAGGAGGAAGACCTTAAATTTAGTTTCATCTTCTTTGCAAATGTAGCAGGAAAATAGGAAATACTTCTGCAGAAATTGTATCAGCAATTTAGGTGATACATATACCAGACCTTATAGGAGGGAAAAATTATTTTACTTAAAATAAAACCCAAACCAAAACAGTTCTCATCACTCACACTGTCTCACATTTGCAAACACTACAACAGGTATGAGTCTAAGGAGTCTGTCCAGCAATCAGGCCCCTGCCATACTTGTGTCCAGACTCTAGGTCCAGGATCTGGAGTCTGTCCAGCAATCAGGCCCCTGCCATACTTGTGTCCAGATGCTAGGTCCAGGATCTGCTGCAATGACATGGAGAACATGAGAAGACAGCTATCAAATCTTCCTCACATCTCCTGGGTTCTTCATAGGCTGCCAACTATTTTCAGGTTTTGGATACTCCTTTTCTCACCTGTGTGGAGCTGCCGAAAGTCTCTCGGTCCTTACTCACCATTTTGAGTCATCCCAGTTCAGTTTTTTTTCCAAGGTCTGGTTATCTTATGAAGCTACACACATGCCTTGAAGACCTGATAATCTATGTGCCACTAGCGTAGGCAAGTATGAGATGCCTTTTCCTGCTGTGTCTTTCCTTTTCATTCCTCAGCACCCAAATATTCCCATTCATTCTTTGTTCATATCAATCTTAGCCTTTCTATTGCACTTCTCTACAAAGATGCTGTAGGTAATGACAGTAGTTTCCTTATGAAAATAATATAGTTGGGATCCTCCCACTTAAGATTCAAGTCCTAATTTCTTCTTGTACTTCTATGACACTACAGGGACTCTGCTCTCAAGTATTTATTCAGTATTCCTGAACAACTAGAACTCAAGTGTTCAAATTATTAATTGACCTAAAGATCTTTATATGTGAATAAGAGCTACTTTTAGGAAATTTTATGGTGTTATGGAGCAGGTTAATCTAACCCACATAGACCTGGCTTTATTCACCTCCAGCTGCTGCTATGTAAACACTTCATATCAGCAATGGTTGTAAGAGATTAACTACAGACAAAAGCAATTGTTTTAGGAACATGTATCTTAATCAATAGCTATTGCATTGTGCAAACCCATCTTCTTCTAATGTAAATGGAATGAGACAGAAAACCATCAAAATGCCAAGAATTACCTTTGTAGTAGTACATGCTTCAGGGTAGTGGTAAAATTGTTGTTCAGAATGCAGAGACATCAACTGGAGCTGTTACATCTCTAAAAAGAGTGAGAAAAAAATAGCTTATGGATTTCTCACACTGCCATCATATAAGAGGAGATCACAAAAAATAATGCTTGCATATAATTCTCACAATAGCATCATCAATGCAATTTGCATCACCAGTGTTTAAAATCCAGGTTTCAAACATATATGGAGAAACTACATAACAGCAAAAAAATGTTATGCATGTTTTGATCCATTATGTACCATCATATTTACACAGAAGTGTGACTAAATAATTACAAAAGAACATCTAGAGCAAAATGTGGCCTTATTACCCTATATAATTTAATTTTCTTGCTTTTATTTGATCACATGGATTAATTTTAAAGAAAGGTGTATCTGCTAAACCAGAAAACATGTTACGATGATGAAGAAGCATATTTTAACATTTACAAATATTATTTGTTTCAGGTTTGTTTTTCACTCAGGTTTTCTACTGAAATAGGCTTTTTAGGAGCAGTTTTTTATAGAAAAATGTAAGAATAAAATGAAAATATGGAAGAATGGAAAAATGTAAATATAGTTCTTTGCACTAAGACAGCTGTCCAGTGTGGAAAAAATATTGATTCAGTCTCTCTTTGGTATTTTCCATCGTATTCCCTTTTAACACCTAGAGCAAGCCTTTTAGTGCTGAGATTTGAAAAAAAAGAGTGGTTTAAGATTAGGTGAGAATGTGTGTTTGAATGCAATGTTGTCTCTGTATCTGACACTATGCCAATTTTTTTTCTGTGAAAGCCTTGTTCTCTTCTTAAAAGCTTCAAATTCTCAAGACTGCTTTTTAAACCTTATTTTTGAATGAATGTGATATCAGTATTGTGAAAGCAGGGCTTACCCTGCTTCATTTCAGATGTTCAATTTTCAACGTGTGCTGTTGATTTAAATGAGTATGAAAGTTTTTCAGAAGACTTAGTGCAAAATTGTTTGTTAGTCAACTGTGTCTGCATGGCCAGTATGTGCATGGTACTGTATTCGTGAAATCTAGAACACAAGTGATAGTGATGTTCACAACATCAATTAAGTGGGGTGTTTTTTCCATTTTGTGGGCACAGCAAAGTTTCTCAGAACCACATTAAGTTGCAGACAAAGGATAAGAGTATGATTACATACCCTGGTTCAGAAATTTTAAGAGAACTGACATTATGATGTGTTCCTCAGCAATGGTGTTACAACACAGCGTAATCCCATCATAAATAAAAACTCTTGCTGACTCCATTGTGCAGTTTTATTAATCTGCTGTTTCTTTTTCCACAGGAGTGTGGTTGTACCAGTGAAGAAACCCCCTCCAGGTAGTCTGGCTGTTACCACAGTTGGAGCTGCTACAGCTGGGAGTGGACTGCCACCGGGTAGTACACCTAATATTTTTGCTGCAACAGGAGCTACACCAAAAAGTATGATTAATACAACAGGTATTGTCCTTAAATATTTTTGTGACCCAAATTTTTTTCTCGTTTGTTTTTTTTTTTTTGCTTTGTTACTTTTAGTGGTGTTTTGTTTTTTAATCATCTTTTTTTGTTCTTGTTTTTGTACTTCTAAAATAAAACCCTGGAAAGTCTAAATCTTGGCTGTTTAGAGCCAGTGTTTTCTCTTACTCTGTGTTTATAATCTTTGATAGTGCACATTGGAATTGCACAGCCTTGAATAAGTGAACAGCCTTAATACTCTTTTTTAAGTATAGCTTAGAATTGAAGCAAGCTATTTTCTCCAGTGCTCTGCAGTAAAGGATATTTATATGATATATATCAATTAATCCCTCCTTATGCATCAAAGAAAGTGAAGACAACTAGCTACTTAATGAATATATCATAGATTGTGGTGGGGTAGTTTTTTAGGCAATTGCTATTTGTCAATGAAAATTATGCTATGTTTTTTGGAAGGTTTTCCATTAAGAACCTACCTAATTTAACTGTAGTCATGTCTAACCTGTAGTTGTTTATTGCAAGTTATAGAAAGAGGACAAGACCTACTTTTTTTTAGTTACTTATAATAGTAATAATGGTATCGTCCATCATGAAGGAGCCTGTTGGCCATGGGGACTGTGTTTTCCATTTAGAAATTAACCCTTGCTGAAAGGAACTGATGTTTATTTAAACTTCTTTGAAATGTCTGGCTGTGGTCTGTTTTCTTTCTAAACTAAGAAAAAGCATTTGAGAGAAGAGCTCTCTTCAAGGATATCACAACTTCAGTCAAGGGTTAAGAAAATTAAAATCTCCCTGGAGTTGGAGAAAGTGAAGGGGGAAGCTTTTGGCATCCTTCTGCTTCATGGAATAATATGAAGATGCACTCATTTTTTTTTCTTTCCTCTTGCAGATTACCTTTAATACCTGGTAATAGAACTCTGATTTTTCTAAGGATTAAAAAAAAAAAAAAAAGTCTTAAAATCTAATTACCCTGAGGCAGATGGGAGGAATGAATGCTCTGAATAATGTTATCACTTCTATGAACAGTTCCATTTGTGTAGCCACTTCTGTTAATCTTGAATGGATTTCCTTTTAGGTACTCTTATGTCATGCCAAAAAAATGCTCCATTGGAAACCTTGTTTTCCAAATGATACTGAATAGTGTAAGCTTTTCAGTCTTCTCATTGATTAAAGATCTGAACTGTTTTGGCTGGAATGTAGTAGCTCTTCTTTGTAAGTAATTGCATTTAAAAATCAGTCATTTCCCTGATCCTGTCTTAGTAGGGGACAGTATTGCAGATACTGGTACATTCACTGTCAATTAAAGGCTGCTTTTTTTTTTTTTTTGGTAGAACTTATAGCTTTTTTTTTTAAATGCAACTGGTTTTGTCTCCTAGTCTATGGACTAGCTTGATTAAAGAAAAAGTATTGATTAAATAGAATTTCAGCAATTATCAGAATTAATTGGAACTATATGTGTACTGAACTTCTTTAGTCATCTTATTTGGTGCCTTTTATGCTTGAATTCGCCTGAATGAGCTTTATTGATTAATTCTCCTAAGAAATAGTTTGAAAAGTCCTTCCCCTACAACCTTTTTTAAAGATTTCAATTTTATATCAGCATTTTAGAAATGCTAAACACATTAATGACAGTAAAAATAGTAGTATCACATTGAAAACATAAACATCTATTGGATTAAAATGCTCATTTTGCCATTTTTAATTAAGCTATGCCTTTTAGCAGCAGTTAAAACAATGATCATGTATGTCAGGTTTTGAGATACATACATGAAGTATCCAGATACCGTCTGGTTTATATACTTGTAGTCTATGAAATTATCTGTGTTATTAATGATTTTAAAGTAGCATCTAGAATTTGCAGGAGAGCATTTTTGTTAGCAAAGAAGCAGTATACAATTTTTAAGAAACACTAGATGTCCCCCCAAACCTATTTACAGTTGTTTTTTTCAGTAAGTCACAGATACTCTAGAAATAGTTTCATCTTTGAGGTATATCCTGTGCTGGACTTGTGCAAAAGGTGGTTTTTTTTTTCAGTTATTCGTGGACTGTAGTGAGTGTTTACATCCCATCTGCCATCACTGTCGTAGTCAATGTCACTGTCACGATGTAATGAGATGTGTGTCACTAAAGTCCTTTTAGTGTTTTGAATGTATCTTTTGGAAGATAGGTTTTCTTCCTTCATGTCTTTGTGTAAGAAACTGGTTTTATAGCTTTCAGACTGGATTTCTGTAATTCACATCCTGATCCTCACTTCTGTGTCAATCCTGTAGTTCTAGGTATGTTCGACCTTCTTTTCTGGGAGCATAGCTGGTTAAATGCCTTAGCAACTGCATTTTTAGACAACACCAATAAAGAAAATTTTACTTGGGAAGTAGAAGGGAAGAAGCATTAGAAATATGTTAACTATGTATATATGAATATAAATATGCAAATACAAATACATGCACATGCATATATATACACACATGTGTATGAAGCCTTAATATTTCTTAAGCTACCCTGTTCCAGCTAAGTTGCTGTGATTTCTGGTTTGGGAGAGATTGCATATTTTTGTGTTTCCTTCTCATTGTGTTTGGGTATATTTAAAATTTGTAATTAGTCCAGGTCAGAACCCACAGTGTATGCTTTATGGGAAGCTATAAAATAGTATATGCCCGTTTAATGCACAGGACAGTGATATATTAACTGATAAAACTGACCCACAACAGGAAATTATGAGTTATCTAGAAAAAAAAAATTGGCAGAATAATGCTGTTGATGTCTGAACTGGACTTCTCCACTCCTCATTGTTGACTTGGATAAATCTTGCCTACAGCCCTCCTCTCTGGTAGCATTGCAGTCCCCCAGGCTTTGACCTCCAGCTGCAGGACCGTTTGCTGCTGCCTCTTTTGCAGTGTCCTTGCAGGAGGACTGTGCAGCAGAACAGCAACAGTATTTATCACTGTTCTCACTCCTGTCCGTGGCCACTCGGAGCCTCTGCTGGTTTGCCTCAGAGGGGCTGAACTCACAGTGCCGTTTCAGCAAACATGATAGATTGGCATTTAAGAGTCTAAGTTTAGCCCTTAGCTCTGACCCAGATCACTTAAAGTATAAATGTATGCTCTGTCTGCATCTTTTTTTTCTGGGCAGCTGTTCGCAACCCATTGAAATGATGCCCTCACTACCCTCCCTGCTTAAGATCTTAAAATTCTTCTTGGCTCGAGGAAGGAAACAGAAAAACTAAAACTACAGTCTTAATTGTCCTCAAGCACTATTTTCCCCCATTACTTCCTCAAGGAATATACATCTTCTTTCTTCTCTGTCATTTTTTAATTTGTATTTTATTTTCTGCCTTTAGTTGCAACTGGGCAGCCAAGAAGTGTGTGTATATAAATACTAAAAAAAAAAATAATAAAATAGTTAAACTTCTATTCTCCACTCAAGCTCATCTTAAATATACCTTTATTTTAGAAAGATCTTACTTTACAGGATGATGTAAAAAATGTTTTCATCTTTGGAATATAATTTGAGCATAATGAAAATGAGGTAAGGATTTATTTTGCCTGATTTTCGTAGCTTTTTAAGCTTATTATTGTTATACTAGCAAAATAAGGTGTTAATATATCTGATAGTCATATAGACTAGTTTTAATTGTTTTAGAATAAATGACAATATATCCTTACTTAAAAGTAGACGAATAAGAGGAGGGCTATATTAAACATCTCTAAAAGTTATGTTCCTTCGGACTGAATTAAGATCTGTATTTTTTGGGGGACAGGTGCAGTAGACTCAGGATCTTCTTCTTCCTCTTCGTCATCCAGCTTTGTGAATGGTGCTACCAGCAAAAATCTCCCAGCTGTCCAAACTGTTGCTCCAATGCCAGAGGATTCAGCTGAAAACATGAGGTACACAAGTTGTGTCTTTTAATATTAATTATTATTTCTCCTTCCACAACCACTTCATACATACAAAATAGGATAAAAAGAAAAAATACAAATATATATGAGCTCATTTAATATGCACTAATATGCATTTAATATGCATTATTTTAGTTCTTAATATAGTACAGTGTATATTTATATAATTTTTCTGTACTAAGAATGTCTATACTAAAATAGGCTTCACTGAAAAGTCTAACTTGATCAAAGTATACCAGACACTAAAGCTTCAGTAAAAGTAATTTTTTAGTTGACTCACTTTTTACATTGCTCAGTAATGATAGTAAGAGTTGGAATGCAGGCACAGCTTGGCAACAGAGCACTAGCAAGTGGAAAGGGAGACAAAACTTCTTCTGAGCAAATGAAAGCCCTATTTAAACTGGAGAGGACAAAATCAGATGTGTATTTGTGAGGTTAACTAAATGGTGCCAGAGATCAGAGCTGGTGTAGCAAAAGACACGCCAGGGGATAGCTAATGCCCTTCTTACACTGACTGACAGCCAGGAAAATGTCATCTGAAGTTCCTGCTAAATATCTTTGTCTAGTAGGTTATTATTTGATAAAGATATTTGGTTTTGCTGCAGTGCACTTCAAATATTTGACCTTTTCAAGGTGCACACCAGTCTGCCCTAAAAAGCTAACATAGGGTGTACTGAGGAGTTGCCAAATGCTCCTTAGTTGACTGTCCAGCTTGAGGTATAGTTTTAAGAAAATGGGAGTGGAGACAACAACCAAGCTCATGAACAAGAGAACGTAATTCCCTAATGAACTAGAATGGAAATTAAATCTGGAATTCAAATCTTTAGTTCAAAATTTGAACTCAGAAGTGGTTGTACTCTGAGTAGTAACTAAAATCAGTGACTGAAAAAAATCATGTGGAGCACAATAGTGGAAATGTAGATAACTTAAAATCTAATCAACCCAAGAAATGTCATTTGGGCTTTTTTCCTTTTTCTAACCACCTCCCAAGAAACAACTAAAACTATTTTGAGAATAGATAATTTTTGGTTTTCTCAGTTTGTATTCATTGTGCTTCAGCTTTTATGAGATTAAAAATCTGAGTTTTCTGGGGGGACAGAGAGAATGAATTGAAAGCTAATTTATCTAAGGTTTCTCTCACAGCAGCTGCATAAGAGAAGAGCTGCGTATATAAGAGCTGTATGCTCAGTCTGTGGCTGGAGACTGAGCAGAAGAAAGTGAGCAGGAGATTGATCTTGGACTTTTACATATTTAATAGTCTTGATTTGGAGGTAGAGATTTGGCCTGGAATGAGATTGGGAAGGTAGCATACTTGGGACTGGGGACAGTGTGTGTCCCTACCTCTCTTTGCACTTTCTTATGACCAATTCAAGCAGTAGGTAGTAAGAACTGTGCACAGGTTTATTTGAGACTTTTCCTCACGGTTTTAAAAGTATTTCTTTTAATCTAATGTTGCTGTTGTGCTCTTTCAATGTTTTCTGTCTCTGTTTATAATTATATAAAATATATAGAACTTATTTTCTGACATATATTGCCTTTAGTATGAAAAATAAATAATCTTGAATTTGAAAGCTATGAAGAGTTTATTTTCTTTGAGTGTCTACAAATGGAAAGAAGAAAACAGTATTCAATTAAAAAAAAAAAAATCCCAAACTGCTTAATTCACTCATGAAAACTGGCTGCATTAAACCTCATAGGCAGTTCCCTAATGATTGCAGATGCATTGTAAGGTGTAATACAGGTTAGAAACCACTGTAGAATCAGATCAGTCTCTCTCTTTTGCTGCTCTGTGTGCATGTCTGGAACACCTCTGCTATGAGGACAGCTGAGAGAGCTGGGGTTGTTCAGCCTGGAGAAGAGAAGGCTCCTGAGAGACCTTATAGGAGTCTTCCAGTACCTGAAGAGAGCCTACAGAAAAGCTGGGAAAGGACTTTTTACAAGGGTGTGTAGCGATACGATGAGGGGCAATGGTTTTAAACTTGAGCAGGGTAGATTTAGATTAGCCATTAGGAAGAAGTTCTTTACTATGAAGGTGATGAAACACTGGAACAGGCTGCCCAGAAAGGTGGTGGAGATGAATGCCCCATCCCTGGATACCTTCAAGGTCAGGTTTGATGGGGCTCTGTGCAGCCTGATCTACTTGGGGATGTCCCTGCTTACTGCAAGGTGCATGGACAGATGACCTTTGGAGGTGCCTTCCAATCCAAAGCATTCTATGATTCTATGAATGTATGTGTAGTATAAAAGATTCATCAGATATCTGTTTGATAGCAAGGTGTTTATTAATAGCTCATCCAAGCTGTTGATCAATAGTGCATCTACATCTCCCATATTACTTGATTCATAAATAAAAATTGAACTTAACTTGAAAACTTTTGAACCTGAAATTTTTTCAATTGTACATAAGGTTTTCAGAGTTAAATGAATTCTAAATTTAGGCCTTTTAAGCCAATTTAGAATGAAAGCATATTCTAAATATGGTTTAGAGAAGTCTGGATTAAACTAGTAGTCTTTTTATCTCTAGCAGCAAAAGCTTGGGGAAGATTTGTGTTGCAAATTAAAAACTCTAAGCTAGTTGTTTGCATTTCAATTATAGTCAATAGAGGCTTTAGGATAGTGAAATGCACTTCAACTAATTGACTAAAACAAAGGCTAGTGATATGAATCCATCATTTAGAATATTAGAAAATCAATATCTGAATTTTAAATGGGAAGGCAGCACATTGAAAGAAAATAAACAATGGGAAATTAGTAAAATAATTTAATCTGATAAAAGAAAACTTCCAATTTGTTTATGCTAGTTTTCTTTTTAAATATAAGGATCTTCATGTGATATGGATCAAAAAATCTAAATTTATTTAGTGTTTATAGATAGTTTATATAGTATAAAATGTATATATCAGTGTTCATTTTCTTAGATTCTGTCAATAAATTTAAGTTCTCCTTATGACTGTGCTTTTAAATACCAATGATATCTTGGTGCCATAACTCAAGCACAAAGAAAATCCCTTCAGCCACCAGCAGTCTAAAAAAGAACAGCAAAAAAAGTCATTGAAAAAGCAAGTTACTTGTGATTGACTTGGGTGAATAAAAACTTCTCTTTTCAGGCTTTCAAGCACATAAAATGATAAGATGTGTATAAGCTGAGATAGGGGAAACAGACTTCCACTTGAATATCTGACATTCTTCTATCATGTTTGAAAATGAGAATAAAATTTTCACTTGTTCTGGAGTACTCTGTAAATGCTGTATTTGCATATACTTAAAGCCATTTAAACACTGTGAAGTTTAAGGAAATTATGTTCATCCTCTTTTCTAAAGAAGGCTTACAGCAACTTTTATAAACAGGTGTGATTTGACATAATTTACCTTCTACTGTAAAATGTTCTTCCAAACATGGTCTCTGTTTTTCCACAGTATCACTGCAAAGCTTGAAAGAGCTTTAGAAAAAGTGGCCCCTCTCCTTCGAGAAATTTTTGTTGACTTTGCCCCTTTCCTATCCCGAACGCTGTTGGGCAGTCATGGACAAGAGCTGTTGATTGAAGGTACTGTTTCTGTTATAAAACTATATAATTATAGCTATTAGTCATTTCATATGTACAACGTTTCCTTTTCACAAGACTTGATATATAATTAGTTTTGATAAATAAATGAATGGGTTGTTAATGTGTTCTGATTTCACTTCCTTGCGTTTTACTTCATTTAAGAATTAATATCTTTTGTACCCATTTATTTCCCTAAGTGAGATGCTGTGTAAAGATACATTTTGTCATCTTGGCATGCAAAAACCTCGCTATAATTCACTTTTTCCTCCTCAGAATAATTATATTAGTATAAGTCTTTCATCCTGACTTTGAGAAACTAGTGAAAAATGTAATTAAAACGTGTAATCGATTCCTGTGGAAGAGAATAAATTGAAGACTGTGCTCCAACATTATTGTTATGTGCCTCTAGATTTGGGACACTCTGCTCAGGTGGGTCAGTTGGATTCACATGGGCAGATAAAGGGTTGCCCCTAGAAGAGAATAAAAAGCGATGAGTTTTTAAAGAAAAGTATCCTTGAACATTTTCGAAGGTTTTTATGGGGACTTATGCATTGTCTTTACTATTTCGTAGTTACAAGATTTGGAGAAAATAATGAATCTTCATAAGTGAGGCAGCAAGTAATGCAGAAATAATGCAGAAAATGCAAATGCAAGCTCATGCAGAAAGTAATGAATCAGTGCTAATGCAGTTAAAATAATGGTGGGGGAACTTCCATGAATGTGCACTGGTCCCATACCATCCATCCAGAGGAACATATTCAAGTCAAGTAATCTTTTTCCTTCCAGAATTTTTCCCACTTAAAATATTGCTGTTTAATGAGAGGCTTATGATTGGGCTTGATGATCTTTAAAGACTGGACTTGTTTATCTTAAACTTGATGACCTTTTCCAATCTAAACAACTCTACGATTCTATGACAAAGTCTCATTAGGGCAAAGCTTATAATCTGTGGAGATCTATGCAGAAAAAAACACAGCTTTGTGTTCAAATTTCAAAACACTCCCTATTACATATGTTTTTTTAATCTAAATATTACCAGTCTTTCTACAGTCTCAGCTGTCATTCTCCACAACATTGACCCTCTGTTATTCTTAATGCTGGAAATATTTGCACCTTGTAAATGAAACTTCTAAATAATTTTTTCCTTTTTTTGTCTAATTATTGTTTAATAATGTTATTGTTTAGTACTATCAAGGAATGGTATAGTAGTTTAGTAATTCTCAGAAGCTTCAGGGGTTTTGTGCTGTTTATTCTATAGTTATGAGTAAGTTGCAGTTCTCAGTGCTCTGGGGTGCTCATTGAGAACATTGAGGTGGTTGTAAGATGTTTGATGCATTCCATTCTTAAGTCTCTTATGTCAGCGAAGTTGATTGCAAAATTTGTAGCAGTGTTATACTTTTCCATTTGACAACTGATTAATTACACTGTAGTTTTTGTAGAACACAAATAAAATTGTCCTGGTTTCACCTAAGCTCTTCTATAGCTTTAAAAAATTCTTCACCAATGCTGTTCTGACTTCATCTTTTGATCAGACTCATGGTGTGAATAAGGCTTCAACAGTCCCCAACATATGGCAAAGACTGACAAGCTAGAGGCCACAGGAACCTCACAACTATATAGCAGCGTGAGTTTGTCTCGTTGCCTGTCCAGACAGAGGTGTGGTTTTGTTTGCTGTAGAATTAATTCTCCTGGTACCCACTTGGACTGCTCTTCCAGAGTTTGTCCATCTATGACTCACTCTTCCCATTCAGTCTCGAGACTCATTGTTTACACACCAAACACTGAGTTCCAAAATAAGTACTGTCCTTCCCATTACATTCCTTAATGTTATGTCTAACCTTCATTTCAACCACTTCTCTTTCCTGATTTCTAAGAACTAGTCCTTTCTTCCCAAGGTATTGAAATAGCAATCTGTAAAAAAAAAAAAAAAAAAAAAATCCAAACACAACCTAGTTTTTTATACTGCATGGCTGAGGACTCAAAGTCCTGTTTGCTCCCTCTAAAATGTATTGGCTTTTTCTCTTTTTAACAGAGAACTCAACTGCTTTTATAGTCATTATGTACTTCTCATCTTTTCTTTCTTCATTGCGTATATGAGACCCTTGATCTCAACTAAGCTGAATTCTTGTCTAGTTTGGTTCCCTTTGAAAGGGAATTCTAAATTCTCTCCTAGTCCACTAGCAGATTTCCTTAGATAGATTTCCTGTCATTGTTTACTGAAAGACAGTGGTGGTCCTTGGAGTGCCTGGAAGGGCTCTCCATGTAATGACTATGCAAACCAGGGGGGTTTACTGGTGTTATTCAAGATATGTAAGCACATATCAAAGCCCTACAGGAATTCTAATTTAAACTTGATTTGTACTAGCAAGCAGTAATTAGCCTGACAGTTTTATATGAAATAGTATAATTTGTTGCTTTATATGTAAAGGTTTTAGTTATAACAATTAAAAAGGAGCAAATAAACTTTATTTAATAAAGCCTGAAGGTGCTGTCTGTTTTTTCAAATTGATTGCCAGGAAAGTGTCTGTTGCATTCTTGAAAGCCTGTCCTTTTCCTCTGGTTATTCAAGCTCGAAACATAAAAATACCTTCCCTCCTCTTACTGTCTTTCAAAACCCTCATATGGTATAAAGCCTAAAATCTGAATATCTTCAGGCAACCTTGATGGTGTGTGCTCTTTTTCTGAAGCTCTCTCTAGTGTTCTTGTGCACACACATGTGTAAGAATTACTAAATCATTTCAGATTTGGTAAGAATATCCACAGTTTTTTAGCTGAGGTTTTACATACTTAAGATAACAGAAAAAAAAAAAATAAAAAAAAACCCCACAACTTCTAGAACACTTTAATTATGCAAACTTTCTAGAACATCTGATGATTTGAGATAGGTGTTTATATATTCTGAGATATATATACAACTTAGTTATGATTTCACCTTTTTGTAGTAGACTTGAATAAGTAGACTGGATGATTTATTCTTTGAGGCTTCTTAACTCTTGAGTGAAGTTAAAATGAACTGACTACAATCATCTGGTCAGTCTAGATTAAAAACTTGGACCACTCATACTAAAATTTTTTCATTTTTCAGGTTTGTTCATGCAAGTTCCAAAATGTGACTTGTAGCAGAGGAGCTCTGGCACAATAATAATCTGATGCTGCAAAATATACTTATTTGTAAAATTCTTCAGCTCTTTAGTAGCAGAGGAGCTCTGGCACAATAATTGATGCTGCAAAATATACTTATTGGTAAAATTCTTCGGCTCTTTACCTATTGAAATAGTAGTCATTTTTGCCCCTTTTTTCCACAATCAGTTCATTCTTCAAAGGTATTTTACTATATTGCAGATATTTCAACTTCCCAGAATAAGTGTCTTCCATGACTGTTTAGAAAGGCCTGATTGATAATCAAGTGTAGTTTCAAACACAGTGTACCAAAACCAGCCCAACATACTGAGGTGCACCAACTGGGGTTCTTTCAATGCCTCAGAGAACAGAAGTTGCAAAGGTTAAAATTGCCTGAATAGAATTTAATTGGAAACAAACATGCTGTATATGTAGGTCACATATTTAAGCTTAGCAGTGCTCATTGTGGAGTTCCATCTAACACTTGCATAGATATGTTTTCACTAACTCTAGTTTCCATATGGTCTGCAAATTCCCTCCATGTAAAGTGCATTACAACATTCTAGCTTTTAGGTGAAAATGTTACAGGCAAGTGTAATTTGATCTGTATCCCAAAGAAAAGTTATATCCTCTTTTTGTCAAGTGCAGATGGGTAAAAGTATTTTCACTACAGCTATTCTTGGAGTGTCCTGAACTGTTACGATAGGTTTAAGATTGAGACACAGTCATATAAAATGCTTTCCTTTTCTCTTTGGTGGGATATCAAACCAACATTACCAATGCTTTTCATTTACTTATATCATTACGTGGGTAGAAGAAGGTCAGCCAGGTAGCCCTTCTCCAAAAGAGCTCTTACGAATTCTTTGGCATACATTTGATATGTTTCTGATACACACAATTCAAATCAGATGACACAGAAAACGTTTTCATGCTGATAGGCACAGAATCTGTTTCTCCTCATTAACTCACCACATGGCCCTATGAAAATATTCAGCAGAAGTGGTGATGGACTAGTTTTGTATGGCATTTGACAGGAAACTTCTTGAAACATTTAAAAAATTGCCAAAAACATTCCTTTGGAAACCACAGATAGAATTTAGATGCTAATTGACACTACTTTAAAAGCTCTCCAAGACCACAGGTGTGGCATCACTCTGGCATCTAGCAATACTAACACACTTTTTTTCTGGTTTCCTCCAACAATACCTAGTTTGGTATGAGGAAGAAAAGGATAACCATTTTGCTGAGATACTGTAGAAGTCTGGAAATCCTTTAGGCTTTCTGGGGGGGAAAAAAGGTACATTTTAGTGCTTAAAATGGTGCTTGGCTTTCTCTTAGAAACTTTTCAGAACCTTTGTATTATTTTTGTGCTCAGGAGCACAGATGCTATAAAGCAGAGAGACTGCACACTCTTCCACAACTTTATTTTCCTCTTCATATTGTTCTCTCATTCTTTCATCTCACTCTGCCACATCCAAAATATTTGTGTCCAGACATGTCGTCTTTCAACTGATCAGACTTTTAGTAATCATAGCACAGCATGGAGCCAACATTCTGAACAAAATAAATCAATGAATAAATATTAACAAGTAGGAATAGTGTTATGATTTTAAAATTTGCATTAAATGGAATTAACGGCACATAAGTAAAACCTGAAGCTATTCATAGTCTGGAAATTTTGGATGAGCCACTTTTTGATCCTACTTTGATATCTTTATTAGCAGTCTTGACTATGGTGCAGAATTGTTTCTGGCAAAGCTAACTGCTTAGAGATATACAAAATGAGAAGCAAAGGCATTCCACTGGAGAGATATGTTGAATCATCTTCTGGAATAACAAAAAATCAAGGAAAAGCTAAATTACAACACAGCCAAATGCTGAGTGTATCTCTAGGAACAAATAATATAGACTACATCTATAGGATAGGAAATGAGAGACAAAGTCAGTCAAGAAATGTAGCAATTGTTATAAGAATTACCACACTCTGAGCTCATTTAGCTCAGTGCTGAGGCAACAAAGACTTTTCCAATAATTGGATGCCTAGGAAAAATAGATGCAGTGATTTAATTTCAGTGCACAACTTCAGTAAAACTCCTACCATCCTGTTCTATAGTCAGTGCTTGAAGAATGATATGCATACACTGCAGAGAGAACGACAGAGCAGGGCACAAGAGTGATTTGGATGGGAGATAAACTCCATGAAGTACAATGTAAGGAGCTTGATTTGTTCCACGTATGAAAGAGAAGAGATAAAAAGAAGTTAGACACTGCAGGATGTCTTAGCCTTCCTACCAACAGAATGCCTGATGAAGGTAAATAATATTGGAAAACACATTGTTTGTAATTTTTATGACTCCTTTTAAAATTATTTCTAAATATGGACTTCAGCTTCTCAGGAGGAACAATGTCATATATTTGCTGAATGGTTTTGAAACCTGTGAAATCCCTGTTTCCTCAGTACCACACCCTGCAAGGAATGATCATCTGCATTGACCTTAATGTGCTCTAACATTGCCATCACTGCATTTGTTCACATGGCCATAGACAGATGTACTTCTGTGTCAGCTAGCAACCTGCAGGGATCAGTAAATAAAGTGTTTTTTTCTTGTTCTGGAGTTGACTGCAACTGAACTGTAGATGCAGTCAAAAATATATCATCTTCCCTTGAGGTATCAAAGGTGGCTAGTCACTGTATAAAATAAATGATTTTTTGTTTGTATGTTCGTGTGTGTGCATATAAACAGATTTTTCTTTTTTATTTGAGAAGTTCTGTAGTAATTACCTTGAACCTCATTATAGTATGAGATATTTTCTGCTTTCTCTGCATGATGAAGTCTATCTATTCAGACAAGCCTCATATAAGGCTCATATAAGGCCATAATTTTGTCCCAGATTTCAGAGAGGCCTTGCAAGTTTGTGAATGCATAGCCATAAATATACCTTTATGTCATTTCTTCAGGGTATAAGACTTAGGAGATCACACTGGGTGAAAAGGATCAGCCTTTTACTCCCTTGGTAACTTTTCGGTGTGTTGGCCAGTTTCAGCCAGTGTAACAGAGACTGCTTAAACAATGATATTTTTACACAATATCCACTAATATAGATGTTTGTTTAAAGAAAAGATACTCTATAATGTCTTGCCTGGAGGCAGTAGTGACATGTATTTTTTAATCAGCTTCAATTTTTGTTCTGCATTATCATTTGGGGTTTGCCATCATCATATTGTGAATACATTAAGAAAAATCTCATCTGGTGGATTTGCAGCTGTGTAATGTACTGTGTTGGTACAACAGTGTGGATATTGCAGCACAAGGAACAGGAGAGCAATTGATGAAGAGAACTGAGAGAGAGAGCAGTAGGAACTCAACCCTATTAAACATCACAGAATCCCTGTTAGAAACCAAGGTGAATGTTTAAAATGCTTCTGCAGGCATGTCAAGCTAGTGTCATTTGCAGCATGTGTCTCACTGGACAAGACCACGCTGGTCAGTCAGGGTCTGGATTATGGATTATTTGGTTTGTACTGGGGCAGGAACTCTGGACTGGTTCTCAAGGCTAAGGAGTTTGTAATACTTTTCCTCTCTGCCATGCCACCTCCCACTCTTTTCTTTCCATGTGCCTGAAGTTTCTCAGTGTACATTCTTCTATGTCTAGTAAGAGGTGGTGCTGCAGGCTTCTGACCTGCAGGGATAATGGCAGGGATTGTGACCTAATCCTCTGGAAGTCATATTTCCTTGATTTGTGGCAAGAGGATTTCTGTTCATAGATTTCTTTTTAACTTTCACTGTAAACACTTGCAAAAAGATCCCAGTGAAATTGCAGTACTGTCCAAAACCAAGCCCTCTTTAGATAATGCTCTGGCAGGGGTGTTGGTCTAGATGGTCTTTTGAGGTCCCTTCCAACCCCTAACGTGCTGTGAATCTGTGAAGGAGGCTGGAACAATAGTTACAGATAATCACCATCACTAACGATCCATGGAATAACTTTGTTTCATTACAAGCTCTGAGTGTTGTTTTGTTCTGTGAGGAAGTTTGTTACATATTTTCCTTATTCACTTCATG
This sequence comes from Merops nubicus, assembly GCF_000691845.1. NCBI lineage: Eukaryota > Metazoa > Chordata > Aves > Coraciiformes > Meropidae > Merops > Merops nubicus. The sequence continues at coordinate 33,291 of NW_008611525.1, read as the reverse complement.
AATTTCTTCAAGTAAATAGTAAGATTTGTTTTTTACCATGAAGAAAACTAAGGTAATTTTGAAACAGAGCGTGAAACCGCTTGAAATCCTCCAATGGATATAATTTTAAATGCTGCTCATGATTGAAATGCTGCCTGCACATGTTACTGTGTTGTAATCCCTTCATAAACAGAGGAAAAAAAAAGTGAATTGATTTCAAAGTGCTATTTATAGGCTTATAAGAAATTTGTGGTAAGAAATTCTTCTATTATTAGCTCTCAGTGTCTTATTGAAAGGCTTATATTTTCAGAAACACTTTTGGGCTGAAAGTGTTTCTTACTAAAAAAGCATCAATGAGTCAGATACATATGGAGGCTGAAAACACCACCAGTTTTCCAGAAGTCTGTATGCTAGGAACAAAGAAGTGATGAAAGATTAAATGGATATTCAAATCTGCCTATTTATTTACATGTAATCCAGCAGAGTCAAGGTTCAAAGCTTTGCAACTCTTACACTGGTTTTCAGAATATGCTACTAGTGACAAGACAGATCCAAATACTGGCATTCAGAGAAGGAACTGAAAAGCAGGTGCCAGAGTAGAAATCTCTGTTATTTATCCACAGTGAAATCTTCAAACTATAATGACCCCCACACCAGTTACAGAACATTTTTATTTCATATAATATTCCTTTATGATGTCTTTGAAGGGATATCATTACCAATACCAGAAAGTGAAGAAGATACACATTCACTCAATTTTGAAGGTTTAACTTGAATTATTGAAGTTCCTGTGTGCAGAAGTATGTTCTGAACAGATGTTTAACATGGCAGGAAACATTATAGATCAGAGATCCAGACAGCAGCTAGGAAATGCATAGCATCTGGCACCTTTTTGAAAGTAAACCTGCCAATAATTAATTACACATATGAGCCACTCTATCCCTGTGTAATGAATTGGACACTTACTAAGATGTATTAGGCTATGTAACAGAGGTTAACTGCTCATGCCCCCTCCTTTGTGTTTGGCTTGTGTGGTCCCAGAGCAACTTAAGGGTAGAAATTGTTGTTGGCACTCAGATTATACATCCTTGATTGTATTATCATTGTTAACTTAATTAATAATTAAGATATCTTTACAGTCCAAAATCTACATCATTCCCAGTAGGCAGGAGTTGGAATGGTTCTGTTGCTTTGCCAATGGAGAAAAAATGACTGAAAATGTGAGTCTAATTGTAAAGTTTAGAATCAACTACAGGTATTCAACAGAAAGGGTTAAGAGAATGCAGCAGCAAAAAACAAACCCATATCCTCAGGAAAACAAAAGCTGGTAACAGTGTAAAGTAGTCAGGTTTGCTGAAAAGCAGTTCTGAAAGTTATCCTTGAAAATACAGAAGCCACTAGATGTTTGAAGTTACTAAATTACTGTTTACAATGTTACTGTAAAAAGTGTTTTATTAGACACCAAACAATACCAGTTGCTGTTCTTTTAAAACACATGAAGAAATGCACAAAATACTGGAGCCTTTAAAGTGTGAGAAAAATCAGTTGTGGTCAAGTGCCACTTAATTCAGCAGTATTGGGCACTTTCTCACATTTCTTTTTCAAATTACTAGCCTGTATTGCAGTTGCAAGCCATAAGGCCTGGAAGGGAGAAGTCTATTTGCCTTAAAACCTCTAGAATACCCTGCCTGATGACTTCATACTCCTCATACCATCCTGGTCAGATGTCTCTCTTGTCTTCTTTCTTCTTCTAACTTTCAGCCTTCATGGAAAATACTTTTCTCTTTTTTTTTTGTTTTTTCCTTGTTTGTTGTTTTTTTTTTTTTTTTTTTTTTAAAGTTTGCCTCCTACTACAAAAAGCATAGCAAGGATCTATTTAGTATTATTTCAAGGAAATAATTTTTCAAGGATTCTTGAGAAAGTTAACATGTATAGGCACTACTATAACATAGCCTGTAGGTGGACTCATCATATCAGGTATGCAACAGTGCTGCATGGTAATACTGGACTAAATTGTAAAAAAAATTAGGACTTTTTTTTTTTTTTTTAGAACAGCCACCTTTTTCCCCTTATTATTTTCTTCTCTACTGTCCAGGTCCAAAGAAAAACGAGGTGGTATGCCAAAAAGGTATTCAGTATCTACAGGATGTTCATGCTGTGACTGAAGCTCCCCACAGGCAGAGGTTCTCTGGTTCTTATTCCACTTAATTCATCATTCAGAACTCAGCAGGGGACTCTGCCTGAGTTTGGACTTGAAACAGTTAGGCTGGTATTTGCCCCACCCTTTGTCCTCTAAAGGCTTAAAAATGGAATCAATCTACTTCATTATCCCAGCAGTACTTTCCAGAGAACTACCTAGCTCTGATAAACTATTGAGTGCAAATAACATCTCTGTATCACATTTTGCCCTGAAAGGATGTATTCCTCATGAGGCATAGTCTAATAATCCTTTACTGTGTAGCCTGAGCTCTATGTCCAGGCTCTTTACAAAACTAATCTCATTAGGGCTGGTCACTGTTTCTCCTTCTGTATTCCTTAACTCTGTGTCTGCTTATCACCTGCTCTTATGACCCAGACTCAAACCTTTTAATCAGGGACCAAGTTTACAAAACTCATTTCCCTGCCTGAAGAATTAAAGGCACTTCTGCAGGTCATCCTATTGAATTTGGAAGTGCTTGTTTCTTTGCCTCTGAGGCACAAGCAAAGAATATTCCACAAAAACACTTGAATCAATTAATTTGAGAAACAACAATGCTTGAATCTTAAAAATATACTTATTTATAGAACTTTTTGGTTTTGATAGGGAAAAAAACATTAACAATAGCATAAACATTAATGAGATATCAAGCTTGATTTATCTAGATGTTAACAGACTCCCTACAGATCTGGGATTTTTTGCAAGGACTATGTCTTTACTGTGTTCAGTATAATTTTATGTTAAAATCTACCTCCCCTAAAAAAAGAAAATACACCTGCTAAACATGTATTGTCTTACATCATGTCATATTTTTATCTGTTGGTATGTGGAATTTTATGATCCAATCTTTTTATACTAATAGTGATGTTGTCTGTGGACATTTTCTTGCAGTGTGAAACCCTCATGCTGAAAGAACTTGTCAGATAACAGAGACAGTTGTGATATGTCAAATTAAGATGGCAAAGTGATGTCAAAGCAGGTCTACGGAGAGCCCATAACAACGTTACTGTCAAGTAAATAAAGGAAACTGTAACACAAGAAATACAAGTTATTTCAAGAGATCTGTGGCTATATGACATGGTTCTGTGTTTTGAGAGACACTGTTTTAGAATGATTACCATTTGTCAGTAGGGCTTCAGGATAGGAGCAAGATCAGATGGCTGCCAACGAAGGTCAGCAAAGTTCAGCATGGAAATGGAGGGGTTTTGTTTTTTTTTTCCTTACCAAACTCTCAGCAAACAATTACAATTCAAACCAAATATTAGTTCACCAAAAATTACCTCAACTAAATACAAAATTAGCTGATGAGTTATGCTACTCAGGACATCACACCTAGTTAAAGTAACAGGCATCTTGGCCTTAGAAATTTAAGAACCTGAATGAATTCTGTGTGGTTTTGTTATACTTCTGTATGGCTCCAAGGTTACCAAAAAGAGGGAATACAAGGAAGCAAGGAGGACCCGTACAGAGTAATTGGTTTTACTGCTGTGCACCTTATCCTTTTCTTGCCACCTTTTTTTTTTTTTGTCATTTACCATACACACAATTCAGTTGACAGTTGACAATTCACAATTCAATGTCATGCTATGATGATAATATTCTCCCTAATAATAGGAAAGATTGTAACAAAGAACTAGAAGGTAATAGCAGAAAAAAGGAAACAAGATGAATCCTATGTTTAAAAAAAGAGGAGAGAAACAAAAAAATAAATAAGCACAGAACATAGGCCATCAGATAGGAATAAGTTATAAACTGAAGCTAAGCTGACAAATTCTAAACAAAAAATAAAACCTCATACCTAAAAAAAAAAAAAAACCCAAACCCAAACCAAACATTGAATAATGCATTTTCAGGGCAAGCATGATATTCTAGAGACTGTCATTTGGGATCATACGTCTGATCCATCTTGCCCAGGATGTCACTTTTGACAGCCTTAGGAAAGAGTTGGAAAAGATTCTTGAGATGAAGCAAAAGCATCACAGGTGTAGTGAAAGTATAAATACTTGCTTATGTTGGTGAGTGAAATTAATGTTCTGATTTCTGCTTGTATACATCTTTGATAGTAAGTTACTCTTAAGGTAATTCTTCTGAAATGTATTTGCTGTAACACAGATTTGAGAGGAGGTGAAGGGCTAAGAAAAAAAAGGAGCAGGGTAGGTGTTTCTTCATTTAAATAAGAAAATTTTAAGGAATCAATAGAACATAAAATGTCTGAATAGTTTTTCCCAGATACATAGAGCATTTGGCAATTCTTTGGTACTTTTGGTATTTTCATTTAGTAATTTTTCTAGAAATTTACTCACAAAAAGAGCAACTTGTTCAGTAAAGGAATGGCCTCTTGAGAAAATACCACATAACAAAACTTGAAATTTTTTTTTTAACTTCTCACATTTTTAATTAATTCTAAAATGGATCTTTTTTTTTTCTTTTTTTTTTTTTTTAATTCAGATCCTTTCTAGATATATGAGGTTTGCATTTTCCAGAATCTCTGCCTAAGTGTAGTTTATTTTTTAGCTCTTCCAGGCTTCTATCAAAATAAAATGTTTACATATACTTAAGTCTAACTGAAACTGAAGTAGACTTCAACAGAAAAGCAATAGTTCAATTTTATAGACATTTTCAAGATAATCTGATGAGCTACAGTACGATGTGATCACTGGTTTGGTTGTGTTGTTCCATTGCCTGCAAGGGAACTATAGAAGGAAACACATTTTGTTTCCATATTAAATTCCAATATATGATAAGTATGTTGCTCCAAAAGAATTCTACCTTGCTTAAATTTAACAGGGTATTGTTTTCTTATAGCTAACATTTGTGTTATGTTCTGTTATATGAAAAAAAATGTGTTATTAATGCTGATTAGAACAATTTCTCAACTGATAGATGCTAGATTGATATAAATTTTAGATCTTTGCTGGTTTAAATATTGGGTAAGCATATTAGTTCACTATGTCACAACAGACATTTGAGAAGAGATCCATCCTAAGAGATGCTATTTTAAGAGAAGGACAAATAAACAGAAATGCATATATTGAGTAAATCCCAATGGATCATTGGCGAAGGAAAAAGTTACAACAGATGCTAAATGAAGCACTGGATCAAAAACTGACAAAAATTCCATACACTGGTATAAGGCTAGACTCTCCATACTCATGTGGCACCAGCATCAGTTTTGTCGATATCATTACAGTTCATGGGATCACAATAAAAAGCCTGTAATTTTAAAAAGTAAATAATGTACACATTGTAATAAATCCTCTCTCTAGGAATGTGATCTCAAAAGGTTTTGCCATTCTGTGAATCCATCTGGATATTCTGTAGTCCCCATAGTGAAGAAGTACAGGCTTTCTTACTTTAATAAAATAATTCAAGAAATTGTTACATGGCATTCTCATTATTTTAATTTGTGTACTAAGATTGTTTTATTTTATAAACTTGACTAAAAGCGCTGAGCCATTTGAGTTGGGTTTGAACAGATTAAAATCTATTTTTTTTCTTGACCTATCAGTGTTTATTAGAGATGTTATCTTAAGACATGAGTTCTAATGATTTCTGATAATATTTTTAAAGTATTTTATTTGATAACCAGGATGACACCTTTCTTAGATGTTCAGGTACCAGGTATAAAGAATATTGCATGTATTGTGCAGTTGTGTTCACTGTAACAAAAAATCTTTACAGGACATATAAATGTCTTCATCAACTACAAAAGCACAGAGTCAAATTCACATTCATCATATTTTTCTGTGTCACTATTCTGCTCTGTAAAGGAGATCTACCCATGCAAAGGATGGTGTGGAGTACTAATGCAGCCATCCTTCATGGTCCCTAGAGTTGGTGGTAGTGTTGTGTTCTGCCAGTCAAGGCTGCTGAAGGGAACTGTGAAATTCATAACCCTGACTTTTTTATTTTCATGAGTTACGTTCCTTGGAATAGTTTTTCCTTTCATCCTGTAAAAGTGAAGCTGAAATTATTTTGCAACATGGCTGTGATTTCCATCTGCAGACTCTCTGCAAATCCTGAATATTTGCCAGCCTTTGCTTTTCTTAAATTAAGACCATTAGTGTAATTTAAATGTCTACAAAATATGTGACATGTGTAGGGTTCTAAAACCAATTTTGAGTGTAATCTTGCAAATCATTACATTCTGTTTGATACACATACTGCCCTATTTTTTTTCCTAATAATTGCTTTGCTTAGAATAAGAACATATGTCCTTTCAGTTAGTAGTTTTACATACGTAGTATTTACCTTCAAATTTTTCACCTACCTTTATATTTTCCCTCCATACTCTTTTTTTTTTTTTTTTTTGAGCTCTGTAGAGAACTGACCAGCAAGGTGATAATTGATTAAAAACAATTATTTGAATCTAGGTTTCTCTGAAAGGCAGCATATGGCAGAGAGGGAATAATGTAGATTCAAACTGGCCAAATAATTTTAAGTTATAGTCAAAAAGGAAATCCCAATTTTATTTCTTTGATTCTAAGTGGGATTTAGCAAAATATTTCAAGAAAACCTTTGCCGTAAAATTTTGCTGGCAGAAGGAGGACATTTCACAAGAGCAAATAAACTTGAAGGAAAACTCACATTTCCAGCCAAAATGTAACCATCACTTCCCTTCCTGGTACTGCCACAGCCAAAACATGCTTTAGTTTCTGTCACGAGCATGGACTGTCCTTGAAACTTTGTTGTGCCATTCCTGACCAACGTTGAGCAGCGTAGAGTGGAACAGTCTATCAAAACTGAAGACACAATTTGTGAGAGGTAATTACCAGTGGAAAGTTCCTCCTCTGTCTCCTGGCACAGAAATCAGTGAGGATTAGGGGAAGAGGTACCATGGTGGAAGTTTCCAGTAATTATAGTGAACAATTTGAAACAATACAGTTTTGTTTAAAGTACATGGAAGACTCTATCAGTAGGAAACAGAAAATAGGTGACCTTACAAAAATACAAGGTAAAAAGAAAGTATTTTCTGGGTTTTATGTTTTGGATTGCTTTTTTTTTTGTTCTCATTCTAGGATCTTATACTAATTTCTAAGTACATTTTATGCACTTTTCACATGTTAATAAAGTAATAAATGTAAATAGCATGTCTTTATTATGTCATAAGCATTTTTTTCTATACAGAGCTCCTGTAGTTTTTATGACATGCTGTACAGGAGTAATGAAGTCCAAGTTTTCTCTGTGAATGGGGTTAAATGATTAAACTTTCTCAAGCTTTTAATTTAGCCATACTTCAGACTGAGATAAGTAGAAGCAAGAATTGAGTGAAAGATTTCTGCAGGCTGTAAAATATAGTTAATTGCATCTTTTTTCCTAAGTTGAACGTAAGATATAAAAACATGTAACTTTTGTTTTTGCTAATATTACAATTGATTCCAGTCCCAATAAGGGTTTTAGTTGATGCAAAGTAAAATCATTGAAAGAAAATGCAGGCAAACCTTGATAAAGACCAGATGAAATTGTGGTGGTATTCAGTTAGACTCATACACACATTGTATTAATAATAATAAAAAGAAGTTCAAAACCATGATCTTATTTCATAAGGATTTTTTTTTTAAGTTGATTTTATCAGCATACGTTACATTTCTTCAAAATAGAAATTCACACTGACTAGTTCAGCATGGTGACTTCAAGGTTTTGAACCCATGACTTCATTAATGCCACAGGCATGACTAAAATAGTACAGTTGAAATTAATCTTTTTTTAGACATTAATAAGTCATAGTGAAAAGAAATAATTAGCATATCTTTGGGCCAACAGAAGAACACTGAAAAAGAAGTCGAGTAAACCAGGGCATTTCAAGATAATTGCCAGGCATGCATCATTTATTCCAGATTAGCTAAGGTCATGCACTTGATGCTCCCAGTTTTTGCATCCATATATACGGTCATTGTTGCCATCACATTGCTGAATTTTGATGGCTATATTTAATGGACTGAGAGTAGGCCACGAAGGAAAGTACCAAGAACAGTGAATATAAAGAGCACGTACCCCATTCAGCTACAGTGACCTTTTTAACCTTGCTGTATGCAGGAAATATCCACTTGTATTTTGGTAATTACATTAGCTTCCTTAATGACATTTGATACAGATGGGATAGGAAGAACTTATCTGCAGCTGAAGAATGCAAGCAACAGTTTTAGTTGGATCTGCACATACTTTTTCTCATTGGAGTTGAGGGAGGAGGGGAAGAGAACTGGAAATAGATTTGTGTGCCTTCCTCAATCAGAGAAGCCATTATTTTTCAAAGTTTGTTAACATTTTTTTCTCATTATTTTAAAATTAATAAAATATTCACAATAAAAACCTCTGTCAAATCCTGCAAAACTGTGAAGAGGAAGAATAAATATAGTTGTTAGTGCATTTGGGACATAGGAACTTATTCTTTACTCTGATTCATGCTAAAAAATCTATTTTGGATTTTCTGAAGATGCCTCAGCCAGTTTGTGTCTTCTCTTCTGTCTGTAAAATGGGAGCAGAATGTTTTCTTCCTCCTTTCTAAATTTTTTTTTTTCTGTTAGAATATATACTGTCTGCTGAAGAAAATTATTGTTTTGGCTGTACCAAGTCAAAAGCAATGAGGCAATTCACACAGGTTGGGCTTCCTAGAACACAGGGTAAATTAAATGGGATGTGGAGGGTGATTCTTCTTTAACTTTCTCCTACAGCTTCTGATTATATGGGATCCTCATAAGCCAGAGCTTTCTGACAGTTTTTCCTCATAGGCAGAAATGGATCTGTCCTCACTTAGGTCTGATCTGGTTTTGTCATTTTCTACTATTGACTCCACAACAGCTCTCACAGAAAACTCTTAAGATTAACTGTGTTTTGCATAACAAGGTAAAAAAAAGTAAAAACAACAACAACAAAACCCACAAACCCTTTCAAATCTTAACTGCTTAATCAATGAAAATGCGAAGAAGCACGAGTGACGCAAAATAGAGACCTTTGCAGCTAGGAAGGTGGAAATGTAGCATATAATGGAAGGCAGACACTTTCCCTTATATGATTTGAGTGGAAGGAGTCCCTGGAGTGGAAGTAGGATGCTCATAAGCAAGAAACTTATAATGTGAAATAGTGGCCCTGCTATGAATGTGTTATCTTTCTGTATTCTGGTTGACTTCAAGGAACATACGGTATAAATACTTAAAGGTGAATAGAGAGTATTTAATTTTCAGTTTCATTCTTCCTACCCCTCCTCCACATGCATGGGATTCTCCATTTTCATGGCTACTCCTGTTTTTGCTTATTTATAACTGGAGTGCTGCACACTTAATTTCTGCTATAGACTGAGCTTTCTGCAAAAGATACTCCTTGCATCCTTCTTTGACACAGGGTACTTCATTTATGATGTTTTCTTATCTCCCTCTGTTTTCACAACAGAAAAGTGCTACAGTCTCTAAGATAGTTATTTCTTTCTTTTTGACATTCAAAGCAACCTCTTAGAATGTTTAGTTTTGAATACTACTGGCTATCAGAGGTGTTAATAGCTGTTATCAATGGGTTGTTTCATCTACGGGCAGCTAGGGAGCCGGTTACAAGTAATGCGTGTGCTGATGTGCTAACCAGATGTCAGTTCTGTATCTTCCTCTTTCTGTTTCTGAAGTTCACCAAAACGTTTGATTCTCCTTTCGAATGCTAGAATGCTCCATCCAAGCTTTCAGTTGATTAGATGTGATATACAGAAATTATCATGTGATGTCCAGACAAATAGAGAAAAATCAATTTTAGATCAGAAGACCACTTTACTCAAGCCCATAGAATCATCAGGCCGTTAAAAAGTTAGTTAAAAAGTTAGTATAGTAAAAAAATTAGGCTATTAAAAAGTATATGATTTTTTTTATTATTGTAAATAGAAAAATTTGCATTAAGGTAATTATTATTTCCTCCAAACAGAGAGTGATTTGAGTCATTAGAACTAGATCATTATTGTTATCTGGATGAGAATCTTGAGTACTTATCCTATCAACTGTCTTTGAAAGTTTAGAATTTCTAATTTAATTAATTAAACCAGCAAATACTCATTATGTGTTTATCTTTAAAGTATATAGCTTCAATGAGTTTTCTCTTCTTTTTGGAAAACTTGTGAAGATATGGGGAAATTATTGCTGATGCATAACAGCTTGTTATGTAATTTACTTGGTTTATTTTTAATAACTGTGTATGATGTTTATTCTGGATAAATTTGTTCTTTCGGTATAAAATCAGAAGCTGAAGACATGCAAATGTAGAAGACTGTAGCGTGGGAATATGTTTTTAAGAGCATTATTTTGCTCTGATCATATGTTAATACACCTGAGGTGCCTGCAGCAACCTAAACTATTGTATGATTCTGTGATTTTGAAAGATAAGTGATTGTATGAGAAATATATATTTCTTTTTTTTTAGTTTTATAGAATATGACGTGGATTCATAATAAACCAGATAACATTAAATGATAAAATATTTGGTATGTCTGTGCTACCTGCATTGGCTTAACTGTAGAGTACAGTCTTCTGTTTGGATTTTCTTTGTCAGCTTTCAAACAGAGAAGGTAGCCTGCAGGTGATAAGTATCCCATTAATCTTTCTGATCCTCTAGCACTTGAGCATGAGAATAGCTGATCAATTACAGCAATTGTCTCCCTAAATGAGCTTTGCACATCTGCCTCTTATTTCATTAGTTAACTGTCTGCCCATATATCTGATAGAATGGAATCCTAGTGGCTTTTTACAGCTTGTTCTGTGTTGCTCTACAATAAGGATGGGGTTGTTAGCAAAATGGGCACAAAAGGGTATTTATCCACTCCCGGCAATAAATATCCGTGCTGTTGTGTAGGAGGGCTTTTGTCTCTAATCGCTGTTTGTAGGACCCTGCTCAAGGCACATCAGTTTGCTTTTCAGCGTCCAATTTAGTCCTTAGCTGTAAGCTTTATGTTTATAAATGTGTCATTTTTAACCCTAAACCACTATATGTCAATGTCTATATGATTTTAGGTAACAGACACTACCCTATGTAAAGTTAAGAGTAAAGTGTAATTTCCTCCTGTCCGCTTAGAATTCGTCTTTTAAATACTTCGATGTGATATCCTGGTCTGGAAAAGCAGATTTGCATTTCCAAAGCTGCAAACGGGCATTTACAATACTGGCAATGTTATTAGGTATTGATTATTTAAATGAAGTATAAAACAATGAGTATCAGTGTCACTGCATAATTCAAGGATTGCTTTAAGATACACAGCCTACAAATTACGGGTTATAATTTTAATAAAAATAAGTTTTCACATTAATGTCTCTCTCATATTAATGTCTCTCTCATTTATACTCAAACTTTCAATTACAGGGAAATCAATGACCAGATGAAAATTAAAGTAACTTCTAGAAAGAGGCCTCATTTTTAAGAATTTCCTTGATTTGATATTCAAAGTCTGTTTTCTTATGTTTATCACCTATTAAATTGTTTTGGATTATATAGGTAGACATGCCTAAGCTAAATGCCAAAAAGTCATCGTTTAAAATCATTCTTTCCTGAACCTGGTATAGACTATTCCAGGTGATAACTGGATGCTTTCTGAACATTTTAGTATGTTTGAATATGAAATTCTCAGATAATTATGCTTGAAACTTATTTCAGTTAATCTGAGTGATTAAAAATATGCGTTACCGATATTTTAGTGAACTTCTGAAACCATGGAGCTGTAGTAACTGAATATCACCAACCTTTTAAATTCATTTTTTACTCTTTATTGCAGGTCTGGTTTGTATGAAGTCGAGTACTTCAGTGGTTGAACTCGTTATGCTGCTTTGCTCACAGGTAAGAGAGTATTTGGGTTTAATTGTACTTGTTTCTTTGCATCGTGATGGATTACTGCCAGCCTGAGAATTGTATCTTGCTGTTTGTTTCATCCTACCGTTTCAGTATAACAAAATACAAATTAATCTCTTCGGGTAACATATAATAATAGATTTTTTTTTTTAATATGTTCCATGGTTTCTCTATACTCACAGGTTATACAACGTATATTTACATTTGTTTTGTAAATGTATATAGATGTACATTATGCACTTTTTCTGTGTGTGATTTCCCTTTCAAGACAGTTCTTATTTAGAATACAGAGAAAGGATATTGTAATAATTTTGTGTTGAAATCTGTCTTTGAATTCATGATTTTTTTAAAACCTTACTTTGTGATGGCTTTATTACTTTTTATATACATGATGTAACATATTGGATATTTTATGTAGCTATAAGTATATAAAAAGAAGGGGAGTGTTATTTAGGTAGCCCTCAAAAACTGACAGAAGTAGAGTGTTTCTATTTAAAAAAAGCTGTGGTTAATTATTTGGTTTATTAGCATAGCAAGAATGGGTTTCTCAGAAATCTAAATCAATTAACATTTTGAACTGCTTTTACAAATAAAATATTCAAAACTAAAATAATGTCTCATACTGCTTGGATTGTTATCACAATTGTTTATCTCAATTATAATTTTATTTGTTTTGACAGAATTGTTGTCAGCTGATGTCATATATAGAGACTTTTACTTTAAACTGCCAGTAATATGTTCTTAGCAAACACGTTAGAATTTGATCATTGTGTAAAATACAAGTAAAACATGATGGCCTAACAGATCCAAATAACTTCACGAGTTTTTACAGTTCTCTAAGGACATATTAACAGTGGTTCATTTACCAAGTTCCCTACAGATTTTTAGTACCAGTTAAATTCAAGCCAAGTTAGTATATAAATGCCTATGTTAACATTATGTTATTGAGGAAAATTACTTATTTGTAGCTTTACTTGAGCATTCACTGCTGCACATTAAGAACATGCACCAAAAAAAGTATTGAAAACAAATGAGTTTGTAGGGACAATTGAAATGAAGATCTACTTTTGAGTAATCTATCTGAAAATAATTCACATTTACAACTGATTTTGGGGGAGGGTGTTCCAACTTACCTGCTGTTTGCCAGTCCGTAGGTTGTGTTTCTTCAAGCTTATGTCATAAGGAAATCATTAAATCTTGTTTTCCTTTTTTTTTTTCTCTTCCTTTTTTTTTTTTTTTTTTTCCCTTCCTCTTTTAGCCAGGGTGGATATTGGTTAGGGAAAAGAAAAGAAAAATACATCCCTGGCAGGAATCCTCGATGGGGTTTGAACTTCAAACCTTCTCCAGCAGGGCACTTGAAAAATTTGTTACCTAATGGTGAAGTCCTGGGTTCCAGGAAAATTCCAAAAGATCCATTAAGGCTTTTGAGCTCTATGTTCTTGTCATGCAACATTGTTTTTTTGGGTTTTCTTTAGCAGCTTTTGAAATATTTTCTTGAGGGACAGAATAACTTACAGTCCTTTCTTCGCTAGCCTTTGGTTTACTGCAGTTCTCAGGAATAAAGTGGAATGTAACATTAGGGTCTAGTGTCTTTGATGGCCTCATCATCTAATCATAGGTTTAACATTACTCATTTGCTGGCTCCAGGAATTCCTGCCATTAAGGGCCCTAGAGATGAAACTTTGCCTCAAATATTGATTGAAAGGAAGAGAGAGAAATTTAAGCTCTTTCTGCAGTGCTTTTTCTTTAGACATCCCAGTAAAGCTATGTAACAAATGCAGCCAAATCAATTTGTTATTTTATGACCACTATATGTGTTATTTATTATTTCTAAACATCTGACTATTTTAAAAATAAGATTCATTTTGTATCTGAAATAATGGGAAGAGCCTAATCATTTTGAAATTTTGACCTTTTATTTATTTACTTCAGTGTCTGCTTGGAGGAGCTATTTTACACCTCCTTGAGGAAATTTCAAGCTTTTCTTTTTTATGCTTTATCTGATACTTCGGGGTTGTTTCCTCATCTTCTAAATAAGGAACATTTTGTGTGGTGATCTCCATTTATCACTAAGCTCTTTAGAAGCTAATGCTGTAATTGGTGGTGGTGACTGTAAATGTTTCTACAAGAACTGATCAATAGGGGGCTGTAGTGGTGCAAATTGCATTCTCCTCCCCTCACCATCCTAACCCCAAAAACACTGCTTCAGTAAACTGCTTCTCCACAGAACACTGTTTCTAATCTTATAGATGTACTAAACAAACAGGTCTGTAGTTTTATTCATCTGCAGGATTTAAATTTTAAAACTATTTGTCAAAAGAGAACACGAGACAAATGCTGTAAAAATACTAATACATAAGGTTGCTAGGAGAGAATGGCAGGCAGACAAATATTGTTATCCAGCCTATAGCTAGCATAATTTGGAATTAGGCCTTAAGGAGATGTTGTCTGCATCAAATGAGATTAACTCATCCCTATAAAAAAAAGAGATAGTGCTACCTGAGCTTTTCCATATGATAGATTGAGTAATATGAACTAAAAAAGGCTATAAAGTACTGTGGGTTTTTAGGAGACCTGTTGTAACTCGGGCTTAACTTCCTAACATGGGTAAATCCTTCATATTCAAATCGAATGACATTTTACAGGTATGTGGGGAAGTTTAAAATGTGTCATTCATAAGATAGATGACAGTATTAAAAACTTTTGAAAAGCACGATTTTGTTTGCACAGGACAGAGTAACTTTAGACGTTGAAAAGGAAGGGAAATGCAGTTTGTTTTCCTTTCATTTGCTACAGCAAATTAGATGCTTTTATGCTCTTTATGTTGGAAATTCCATGTTAACGACTACAGATTAGCAAGGATGTCAGATTTTTTTTTCTTATCTGAGCTCCTGAATAAAATCAACATTGCCAGCGGCTCACGTCCAAGGTATGGTCTAAATTTACATGAAATATCACATTACAAATGTCTGAAGGTACATGTCATGGATAATTCAGTTCATATGGGCAGCCTTTTAGACTGAGGGATATGCAATCAAGCCTTTCCCCCAAAGGAATCCAGAGTTTCTGTGAAAAATACATTTTAAGTTTTAAAGGAACTCCTGTGGGGATAGTGCATCATTTGTGGATTTAGGGAAGAACAAAAAGTTGTACTCTCTGTATTTTCAGGATATCTTTTGTAATGTAATTTTCTTTCCTGCACCCATTTTTTTTTTTCCTGGAATCACCTACTTCACTAGATTAACATTTTGGTTAATTTGAAGGCTTTATTTCCTTTCTTATATAAACAAAAAGCATACATCCAAGTACTTGAAATATTATTTTTTTAGGTAATTAATAATAAGCATATAATGATTTTCACTTTCATAAAAGAGGCATTTTAATTTTAATTTAGTCTATTTTAACATGAATCGGATGAAAATGTGTTATGTTTGACAAGATCTGTGCTTGATTAGCTGGTCTTTGTTCCCTCAGCCTAGCTGAGTATGTCACAGCTGTGTTGCTCTTGGAGTGGCAGATTTCTTCAATAAACCATACAATTAAAAAAAATAATAACTATTGCAGTGTAGATCCTTTTTACATCAGATATAGATTTCAATTACTTTTTTCTTACTCTTTTTTTTTTTTTTTTCCCTAGCCAAAACACTGCGATAGTTTCTAATTACTTCCAGACCTTTTCCAAATTTTTCTCTTTGGGGATACGGCTTCTGCAGAAACTGGATGATGTTATCCCAAAGGAGTTTTATCTCACTTGTATTTTTCTGTATCTTATCTGTTAACAAGGGAAATTTATTTTCTTAAACAGAAAATACTCTCTTAGTATATAAGACAAGATTGCTACTTGATCTGTTTAAAAATGTAACTATTATTATGGATAAATAGTTACTTTAGAGAAAAAAATGCTGTGTTATTTGTGACTGTAGACTACATGTAGAATATCTGACAAATGTCAGAATTTTGTAGTTTTCAGTACATCATTCATTCTGTTGATTTCCTTTCTACCCATGTTGAAAGTTTGGTCAAGACTGTAACTCAGGAGCTTCCAAATGAAATATCAAAACTAGAACAAAAATTTTCTGCTTCTCAACTATTTCTGATAAAAGCTTATTTAGAAGGGATAATAGAACTGTGTTGAGGGGAATAAATTTCTTTCACATGCTATCCCTTCTAAATAGGCTTTTATCAGAAACTTCTGAGGAGTGAGGAAAAGCAAGTTTATTTAAACTGGCAGTTAAAACCTGTTAGGAGATTCTGAAATACATGGTAACACATAGTCCCTCTTGTAATTAAGCTGTAAGTAGATTCTGTAAATTGTTTAATTTACGAAAAGTGATAGAACTTAAGGTGCATTAAATAAAGCAGACCATACCAAGTATGTTCCATAATATACCAAGAATATATCCATAACTTGACAAACTCCAGCATGTAGTCACTGAGTAAACCAAACTTCAGCTAAGCCTTTCAAAGGTGGGTTAAACAGTGTGGGCCTCATAAATGAGTTGTGTCTGTCCACATTGTCTTATCTATTAACCTGGAAACTTGGAAGCTGCTAGCGCTGAATCCTGTCTGTCTCTCCACACCACAGGCAACCATTCAGTACCTACTTTAGCAAAAAGAGATCTGTGAAAGATCTGCTCCCATGCAGCACAGTCCATAAAACACTTCCCAGCAGTTTGGCACATGTAAAACATAGTACTTTTATACCATTATATATACTATAGCAATCAAAACTATAAAATGGCAAAATAGGGCAGAAGGCAGGAGAGGGAAAGGCAAAGTGATTATCTGTGGCAAAAAAAAAAAAAACGTGAAGCAATATTAAGAAATTAATTCCACTCCAAGGAGAGGTGGAAAAACAAACCAACCCACCCCAAAAGATGTGTATTGCCAGTGCAAATTGAAAGGAAATTCTCCATGAGGAAATCTGGCGTTAGGATTAGCTCTGAGCATGGAGGAAGATCCATCAACCAGGCGTTGGTGAGATTTCGGATCTAGGTGTGCATTGTGCCTTAAACTATGGGATAGCTCTTGGCCTTCAGAAGCTGGCAGCTGTCTAACAGAGAAACCACAGAGAAAAAGAAATCCTTTCCTGGTCCCTACAGCTGACCAGAAGAAGCCCTGAAACATGGGATTCATAGAATAGAAACATAATCCATGCTTCTTGATACTAAATGTAACCTATTTAAGGCTTTCTAAAAAAGTTTCAGTAGGAATTCTCCAACCCTGCTGTATAGTGTCTTCTTATCAAGCACCAGCCTTACAGGTATCTTATTTCTCTATCTTCATTTTTTCCTAATCATGAAATAAGCTGGATGTTTTACCTTTGGGCTGTGTTTTTTATCCATTTATCCTGCTGGATTATCCAGTTATCCACTGTCTCAGTATTTGTACCTGTGCAACTAGGAGGAGACAATGCTGCATATCATATCACTGCAAAAGTCTGAATTAAAATTTGATGTACAAGGGAAGGATACAAAGGAACACACATGCAAACGTATAGAAACTCATTTCAGTAATCCATTTCTCCAGTATATCATGAAAACTTTTATCCTAACAAAGTTCTGGATCTCCTACAGTGCTTTTGTCCTGCAGCTTCTTCTTTGCTAATCCCACTTTTTACCTGTGCTGATATTTATAAGACTAGCTCACAAACACACCCAAAAACTGTCCAGACATGTTCTGGTTTAGTGGCTTAAGCTAGCTGAGGCCTTAGTCCAAAATAGCTACTCAAGAGGAGGATACAGGATTGCAAATCTGAGAGCACAGAGGAAAAGAGAGAGAATGCCACTAGTGTTTTCATGGCAACAAGTTTTAAATTCAGATCTCTGTGTCTAATGGAATCATACCCTTAGGCTTCAGTTTCAGCTTCTCTCTGGCCCAAATCACAGTAGCAGAGGTATCACATCTTCGCTGTGCCTAAGTCCATATTCCTGCTCGCTGTCTTTCACTGGTACATGCAATGGTGGAAAGAATCACGTCAAAAGAAAAAGTAACTCTGCATAAAATAGACTTTTTTAACTAAATATACTTCTAGACTAGCCACGAAAGCAATAGCTTATAGCAGGTGGCAGGAGAATGGGTGGAGCTGTAGGAAAGAAAAGCTGCCTCTGTGGCAGTCAAGAAAAACAAGCAAATCTTGGCAATTAATAGGAAAGAAATAAGTAAAAACAACACCAACAAAAAAGTCCCACAAGTGGTCATACACTAGACAAAGCACTAAAAAGGTGTTTGAAAATATCAGTCATGTAGCTCCAAACTGAGGCTTTGAAACATCATTTTTACCACAGCCTCAAATTTAATTTTGTAGCTGAAGCAAGTATTTTCTCAAATATTGTCATCCTATTTGAACTGTATAAAGGTCCGGCAAGAAAGACACAACATTTCTACTGTGTCCTTATCCATTATTAAATATGGCACAGCTTAAACATGTATTTATGTTCTAATGCTGGTTTGGGGCTCTTCACAATCCAGAACATAGCCTATACCAAATAGGTCGTTAGACACACTTGATGTTGTTTCCAAACCCAGAAATTAATTCCACTATAAACTATAGGGAAAGTAAAAAAAGAAAAAGAAAACTTTTTTCTTTTTATTTTTTGCTCTAGAAATTAAGTGGGTTTAAGTGGAAGGGGCTGGGTTTTGTTTGTTTGTTTTTCCCTGGTGTTTCTTACTTGCTTTGTAGAATTCTAAACTATAGGGAAAGTATTTAAATTTTGTATTTTTTTTTTATTTATTTAGTTTTTTTTCATATGTTAGAGGGGTCTCAGGGAATTTTCTTGCATTGATTTCTTGTCCGTGTGTGGAATGCCTTCCAGCCCACTCTCAGTCTTCGTCTCTTGGCCATCTGCTTCTCATAATCTACCTTTCAAATGGAAACCATCAGTGTACTCTT
>NW_008611525.1:0-14402 GCF_000691845.1 Merops nubicus | reverse complement strand
TCTTTCCCACTTCTTGGGCAATTTTACTTTCTTGATTACTCTGTGAGAGCTCTTTCCAGACCCCCATAGACTCAGAAAACTACTTCTGTGTTTTGCCTTTAGTAATAAACAGGATATATTCTTCAATATCTTACACCAGCATCATCATGGAACTTCTGGCCCTTTCTCTTGCCTGTCCTTGTCAGACTATTTTTGTGATAAAATGTCAAATTTATTACACTTCAGTGAGATACTGATCCGAACTTCTTCTAGATTAATGACAAAACTCTCAGGATGAGAAAACTGTAAGAATTATCTTCCCCACATCCTAATATGGCAAGGTGTCTCCCCTGACTTCTCCATTAAGTTGCCAATAATTCACAAGGATCATACATTGGAGGAAAACACCTAGAACGTCAGAGTGAGATGGTATTTCTTAAAGGGCTGAGAAAGGGTGCAAAAGCTCTTTATTGGAGACCAACATTATTAATAAATATACTATATTTTTGAGGGGGTTTGTTATATATATAAAATGGAGACAATGTGAGGAGTAGTTTTCTGTACGTCAAAGAGTCTTATTTTAATGGTGCATTTTGGAAGACTTCAAATTAGTTATCCACCTCTAACATCAAAAATGGGTTGAATGACTAAGCTCTAGAAGTTGGGAAGATACATGTATCTTCTAAAACATATCTTCTGTCTGTATTAGAAGATATGCAAAATTTCTGCAAAGTGATAAAAGTTAATGTTGTATCATATAAATAATTTTGGACCTATCCCTAGTGTTGTTTGGACGATGTAAATGTTTTTGCAGGTTTTTTGGATATTTTTTCCTCCTTTCTTCAAAGATGCCAATGGAATGTTCTTCTGGGAACATTTGATTTAATTTCCAAGATAAATTGGGCAATTACCACAGGTGATGGGAAGGGTGATGGGTCTATGTGTTTCTAAAAAAGCAAAAAATTAACATATTACTCCAAATCAAGATGACAGAGGAAAAATGAGGCTTTAGTCTTGTGAAAGTGAAATCTGAAACTTCCTATTCCCTTTGCGGCATTGTTAAAGGTATATTCACATAAACAGTGTTCTGAAAGTTGCACATTCTTTTCCTTTCTGTGACTTGACCAGATGCCTGCTGTATTCGAATACTTACAGATTTGCCTTGCAGGAGGATGTCATCAGTCTTTCTGCAACTTCCTTATTGGGGGAAATAGTTCCTTTTAAAATAGATGACCTATCATAAAATCCTAAAATTGATCCCAAATTTACTTGAAAAAGTAGACGCAAAATACATTTTATTTATCATCTATCAACAGTGTACATATGAGTATGAGAGAAGGATGAAGGCAGTAAAATTGGAATTCTTAGATCTGAATCTCATTCTGTACAATAATGGAAGATTTTCGGAGTCCAGTATCTTTAGATAAATTCCTCTAGGAATGGTAGGGACAGTTGTATGATCTTAAAAGCTGTAAAATCTTCTCAAAAATTTATGAGTAATCTGCTCAAAAATTTATGGGGCTGTATCTTGATTCTTCTAGGTTTTACCTACTTTTAATGGATATAGGTTTCTGCCATAAAGAAAAATTTCCTTCAGTCTTGTAACATTTCCTTTGAATCCTTCCTCTGAAATGAAGTAAAGCAAGTTATTGGTGACTTTAGAAGGTAACTTCACAGCATGGAGTTGAAACCCCAGATAAATTATGTGCATGTTGTGAATTGCAAACACATTTTTATAAAATAATTTCTTCCTTCTCCTGATAAAAGGTAGCACCTGTTCAGCTCTGTACAAGCCTTTTCTCTAAACATATTCAAGGGTCTAGAAAGAAGAGAGTCATAATAGAATTTAATCTGTCTTAGGAAGTTATGATTAAAGTATAGTGATTGAAGAATTGAGGTATCAAGTGAGTTGTTAATATCTTACACTAGAAAAAATCAATAAATATTCAATATAGAATCATAGAATCATGGAACGGTTTGGCTTGGAAGGGACCTTACAGATCATCTATTTCTGATCCCCTTGCCATGGGAAAATCAATAAATATTCAATATAGAATCATAGAATCATGGAATGGTTTGGCTTGGAAGGGACCTTCCTTGCAGATCATCTATTTCTGATCCCCCTGCCATGGGTGGAGACATCTCCCACTAGACTAGAGTGCTCAAAGTCCCATCCAACCTGGACATCCAACACCTCCAGTGATGGAGCATCCACAACTTCCCTGGGCAACCTGTTCCAGTGTCTTGCCTTCATCATAGTGAAAAGCTTCCTAATTTCTAATCTAAATCTACTGATTTCCAGTTTGAAGCCATTACCCCTCATCCAGTCATGACATTCCCTTGTAAAAAGTCCATCCCCAGCTTTCTTGTAGGCCCTCCAGATATTGGAATACCCCAATGAAGTCTCCCTGGAGCTTTCTCTTCTCCAGGCTAAGCCACCCCAAGTCTCAGCCTGTCCTCATAGGAGAGATACGCTAGCCCTCTCATCATCTTCATGGCCCTCTTCTGGACCCACTCCAACAGGTCTATGTCCCTCTCACACTGGAACCTCAAGAGCTGGATGCAGTACTCCAGGTGGGATCTCACAAGAGTAGAATAGAGGGGCAGGATCACTTCCCTCAACTTGCTGGCCACACTTCTGATGCAGCCCTGGATGCAGTTGGTTTTCTGGGCTGCACTCTCACATTTCTGGTTCATGTTGAGCTTTTCATCAACTAACACATCCAAAACATTTCTGGCTCATGTTGAGCTTTTCATCAACTAGTGCATCCAAGTCCTTCTCCTCAGGACTTCTCTCAGTCCGTACTCTATCCAGCCTGTATTTGTGCTTGGGATTGCCACAACCCAGGTGCAGCATCTTGACTTGGCCTTGTTGAACTCTAGAGGTTGGCATGAGCACGCCTCTCAGGCCTGTCAAGGTCCCTCTGGTTGATATCCCCTCATGTTGAGCTTTTCATCAACTAGTGCATCCAAGTCCTTCTCCTCAGGACTTCTCTCAGTCCGTACTCTATCCAGCCTGTATTTGTGCTTGGGATTGCCACAACCCAGGTGCAGCATCTTGACTTGGCCTTGTTGAACTCTAGAGGTTGGCATGAGCACGCCTCTCAGGCCTGTCAAGGTCCCTCTGGTTGATATCCCTTCCCTCCAGCATGTCAACCATACCACACAGCTTGCTGATGTTGGCAAACTTGCTGAGGATACACTCAATGCCACTGTCCATGTCACCAGCAAAGATTTTAAACAGTACCGGTCCCAGTACTGATTCTTGAGGAACACCACCCATCACCTATCACTGATCTCCATTTGTACATTTTTTTTTGATTGATCTCCAATTGACCACAGCTCTTTGAGAGTGACCATCCAGCCAATTCCTTATCCACTGAGTGATCCAAAGCCATGTCTTTCCAATAAAGAGACCAGAATGTTGTGTGGGATGGCGCCAGACACTTTGCACAAGTCCAGGTAGATGATATTAGTTGCTCCTTCCTTATCCACTGATTCTGTAGCTCCATCATAAAAGGCCATCAAATTTGTCAGGCACAATTTGCCACTTTGGTTGTCAACAATCACCTCCTCATTTTCTATGTGCATTAGCAGAGCCTTCAGGAGTATCTGCTGCATGATCTTGCCAGGCACAGAGGTGAGACTGACTGGCCTGTAGTTTCCCGAGTCTTCCTTTTTGAAGATTGGGGTTATGTTTCCACTTTTCCACTCAGTGGGAACTTCACTAGACTGCCATGACTTTTCAAATAAGATGAAAAGTGGTTTAGCAACCTCACCCGCCAGTTCCCTTGGGACCTGTGGGTGGATCTCATCAGGTCCCATGGACTTGCACACCTTCAGGTTCTTCAGATGGTCATGAACTTGAGCTTCACTTACAGTGGTTGGATCTTCCTTCTCCCAGTCCTTGCCTTTGCCTTCTTCAACTTGGAAAATTGAAAATATGACAAAAGGAAAACAAATATTCAGATTAGTTTAAGACCTGGAAAAGACAATGCCAAAGAAGGTACAATTGATCAAGGCAGTTGGAAGGAGTAGTGGAAGGAGAATTGTGGAGTGATAACTACACCAGATATCTGTCAAAGGTGCAGTTTGTTGACAAAGTTTTAATTTGTGACACAATTTTATACTTCCTTGCAAAAAGTGGTAAGGGTGAGAGGTGTTCTGCAGATGACAAACACTCTTGGAATCGCTATTCCTTTTTTTATAAAAATGACATCAAGCTTTCTAATTGTCATGAATAAAAATTTTAAAATTATTGTAAGCAAAAGTTGATTTGGAAATAATATAACATACACTAAAAAAAAAAATAAAATAAAATTCTTAGCACCTCAAACCTAGTTGCTCTTTTTTTTACTCCCTCACTACTATTTTTTACCTGGGGGAATTTTCTGGTATCATTTTAACACATTGCTATATTTGTTAATACTATCTGGCTACTTTTTGGGTTGGTTTGGTTTTCTTAGTGTACTGGAGATTGGAGAATTTTAAAGAAATAGGACTAGGAAAACACACTCAAAAGTATAAACTGTAAAAATATCAGAGAATAAGAAAACTGACGTGTTGCTTTGAAAGAAAAAAATAGATCATAAATCTGTTATATTAAATTATGCCTAGAACTGAGAGGAAATTGTAGTAGTAATAATTATTCCCTTATCTTTTGATTAATAGAAGGCTGGGAGTTTGTAGTGAAGTTTGTAGTAGCAAGTTTGTAGTGAAGCAATTTATCAACCATGAATCTTTTCTGGTTCCATATCTTTGTGCTTTCCACCAGTATTTGGTAGGTAGCTGGGAAGGTTTCACACGTTTTTATTGTGAATAATTACTTTGGATAAATTGTTGAGATTTTCCACCTATTCATAAGAAGACATAAGAAGAGATTTGTTTGCTTCCAAATAGATATCTAGTAGGTCTTTAGGTATCTTATGATATCTCACCTAAAATCCAGTGAGCCATTTTGGATGTCCTGCAGTATTGGAGACATTTATGCTGAGCAGGAAGATTTGACAAAAGGCTTGCAAAAATCTCTTGGTGTTTTGCAAACATAGTTATACTTCTATCTCTCTTTAAAAATGTAATTAGCATCCTTTCTTTCAGCTGTCTTAGGAAACTTTTTTTTTTCTTTTTGCAACTCCATCTCTCTGTTCAACTTCTTTCCTGAATTGTCATCACACCAGTTCTGGTTTCCTGACTGCAAAGTCATAGCAGCTGTGGTGCAGAAAAGCATCTCGAAAGAAAAAGCTAATAGAGGGTTTTATAGTGTACAGTAAAAGGCTAAAAAAAAATAATAGTGCTTCGTCTCAAATACTATGTCCAGTTTTGAGCACCACAGACACCAGTTCTGGTTTCCTGACTGCAAAGTCATAGCAGCTGTGGTGCAGAAAAGCATCTCGAAAGAAAAAGCTAATAGAGGGTTTTATAGTGTACAGTAAAAGGCTCTGCTAAAAAAAAATAATAGTGCTATGTCTCAAATACTATGTCCAGTTTTGGGCACCACAGTGTAAGAAAGACATGGAAGTGCTGGAGCAGGTCCAGAGAAGGGCAACGAGGCTGTGAGAGGGCTGGAAAACATGTCTTATGGAGGCTGGCTGAGGGAACTGGGGTTGTTTAGCCTGGAGAAGAGAAGCCTAGTAGGAGACCTCATTACTCTCTACAACTACCTAAAAGGAGGTTGTAGTGAGGCTGGTGTTGGTCTCTTCACCCAAATTTCTGATCATAGGATGAGGAGAAATGGCCTCAAGTTGCGCCAGGGAAGATTTTGATTAGATATTACAAACAATTTCTTCACTGAGAGAGTGGTTAGACACTGGAGTGGACTGCCCAGGGAAGTGACAGGCAGTGGAATCAAAAAATGAGTGGATGTGTCACTTGAGGCTATGGTCTAGTGGTTAGGGAAATGTTGGGAGGAAGATTGGAGTTGATGATCCTGGAGGTCCTTTCCAACCATGGTGATTTTATGGTTTTATGGTCTCTAATCACTAATAATGTTTCTTAAAAGGCAATTGAATTGTTTCCTTCTTAGTTTCTCAAAGTGACTTTATACTATACCAAGGTGATTTAGTTGCTTCCAAAAATTAGAACATTAGGTTTGCTTCAGTTGCTGTATTCAGAAAAGACCAAAATCAACATCACTGAAGGAAGGACCTATTGGAGTGGTTTTTTTAGCCCACAAGCTAGAGGCTTGGGTGCTGGCACTCCATCTTCCCTAATCAGGACTTAACCTGCTCAGTAATGAGTTAAGAGAATGCTCATTATTTGGGTATTTTAGTAGCTTGCTTCTTAAAAGAGTAATCATGACTAGAGGATTATTGTTGTTGGGGCTTTTTTCAGAGGTATGACTTGGTCAAATCTAAATTTTCACAGAATCAGTAGGAAACACCTTGCTGATCAATGACTAGTTTATGCAACCATTCTTTGAGAAAATTTTATTTGACCAAGGCTATCTATTTTTTGCCCATATCAGGAAACAAGCATTGGGAATTTCTACCTGATTTTTTTAATCTGGGAAAAAGTGAAATGTAAAGCAGAATAGTTCTTTCACTGTAACTCTCTCTACCTGTTTTTGTTTATAACATGAAGTCTTAAACTAGAAAATTTTTCTCAGAACTGTGGTACAGCTAATGTGTTTTGTTGTGGGTTTTGTATTTGTTTGGTTTGGTTTTGGTGTTTTGTTTTGTTTTTTTTCCTGTATGATGCAAATGAAGTGTTTATTGCTCTTAAAGAAAAGTTTTAAGGCATTATGCCAAAAGAAAGTAATCGTTACCTGCTGGAGATGTGTTTCAACCTTTTTTCAACTCAAATATCAAAAGTCTGTTGGTATGATAGAGGCAGTGGGTTGTGTGGTAAAAAGATGTTTGTGACACATTGAGAATTTTCTCCATAACTTCTGGGTATATAAAGTAGAAGTTTTTATCTTTTAATGTCTATTAGGTGGCTTAAATAAATTTCAAAGGTTTAGCTTGAAAATCTACGTTAATAGCAAAATAATTTTAAAATCTAATTTATTTTTAATTAGTAACTGGTTTTGTTTTCACTTTATTGGGAAGAAACAAAGATGAAATTCAAGAAGGGATGGATGGTACAGAGATCATTGCCTGTCCTATATGATAAAATGTACAAGGTGTAGCAATGAAGCAATGTGAAGAAACTACTGCTGCTGTACTTCATTGCACTTAATATGTTTGTTGGGCAACTGTATGAACTGAAGAGACAAGCTGCTTTTTCATATTCTCTACACAAGGAATCTAAAGCTTCCTTAAAGGTGGAACAGAAAACATGACCACTTAATATTTACTTGAAAATCAGAATGAATTACAGTTCTTAACTGATCTGGTCATTCTTTGGAGAGGGGGGAGGGAAAAAAAGCGTTAAATTAAGTAGTTCAGCCTAAATTCAAGATCCTTAGGAAGTCATCAGCATCAACTTCAGAAATGTTTTTTAAAATCCTTAGGTTTTGATCATGTTATATTTTGTCTTCACAGGAGTGGCAAAATTCTATTCAGAAGAATGCAGGACTTGCATTTATTGAGCTCATCAACGAAGGAAGGTAATTAATTTTAAAGCTTTTGAAAAAGTAGTCATTTTGCATTTATTCCATTGGGTGATAATACTTCCTCACCATCTGTTCCAAAAAGATTGTGAAAAAGCCATTTTCATTATGAGCTTTATTGTACAGATACCTTATATGGTACATATTTAATTTGGAAATATGTAAATTCTGAAAATATTGTTTATTGACAGAAGGAAATAGAGTTCCCATGAACTATATATAGGGTTTATTTGAGAATTGAACCACCATTTTCCAGAGGAGCAAGTTGGTTTTTTTCACTCAGACAGTCCAGGGAGCCCAATCTGTAACCCATCTGCTCCTCCATCTGTTTTAGGAGCACAGCATTCATTGTACAGCTGCACTTTTCTATACTATCATTTCAGGAGGAATTATTTTATCTAGAATTTCTGGTCCCATTTGAGTCCTGTAAAACACACATTGTGTTTTCAAGAGCTGCCTTGCTTTTACAAATTGCTAAGATACTTTATTATCAATCCTCAAGTAATTTTAATGCTGTATCTATCTTGTATTCTATGCAATGTTTGTCAGTACTTCCAGCCAGCAAGCTGGGAAGCAAATGGGGACTCTTTGGCCTTCCTGGTAGTGGAATGCAAAAGACAAAGAAGGCCACTTGTGTAATGCCTGTAACTTGTATTGGCCAGTACATTAAATCCATTTACATCTAGACTTCTTGATATGTGAAGCTGAAAACAAAACAAAACAAAACAAAACAAAACCAACAGCAATACACCTGTTGAATAGATGTCATTTTATGTGTGGTTTGTTTTTTTTTTCACCAAGAGTGTGTCATTACTAAAGTAAAGTATCAAATCTTCTATTTATTGTATGATATTTTTTGTCTAGCTGATATTTCAATGTTTACATCATGCACTCTTTTTAAATGAAGTTTAGAAAATATCAAAGTATTGGAATATAGAGATATGAATACCTGGAAAACATGAGCACGTAGCTTGTTACCCACTTTTTGGTTGGTGTAAATTCTCCTAGATTCTCTGTGCACACTGAAGTTACACCACAATATAGCAGTTGGAAATGTCCTTTTATTGGAAATTCTTCTTGGCATGAGGTGGCAATATGAGTTTACACCATAATAAGGGTCACCTGAGTGAGCCACATACTTACTGCACATTATAAGATCAATATTTTATGGTAATAGCCTGAATAATTATAATAAGCTTATGTTCTTGGACAGTAATATACAATCCCATTTGACCTTTTTTATTTTCTCAGCTAGGCTAGTGAGTTCAGATTTTATGGCATGCTTGTTACTGATAAAATGCTTATTCTGAATAAATCCTACATTTGAATATTTTTAGCAGTCAAATATTAAGATATCACTGGATCTTTTGCTCTCCTCTAACAATAACTTCTCAAAATAAAGTTGTATTTAAGAACTGCTCCTTAAATCCAATCAAAGGAATGTCTAATCAAACGGCCCTTAGACATATGCTCCTTGATATACTCTTGTCAGAAATGTGTTGTAGAACTACAGTGTGTGTGTGTGTATTACTAGAAAGCTTTCCTCTGCAATCAGCCCATTTGCTTTTAATTTACCCTTTTGGGGTATAAAGATAACAATCCTTTAACTGGAAATTGTTATAAATATTTATTCTGCCTAATAGCTAAACTTGTGAATGCAATTCATCAATCATAGCCAGAGAATGCAATTGTGCAGTT
This sequence comes from Merops nubicus, assembly GCF_000691845.1. NCBI lineage: Eukaryota > Metazoa > Chordata > Aves > Coraciiformes > Meropidae > Merops > Merops nubicus. The sequence continues at coordinate 5,176 of NW_008611525.1, read as the reverse complement.
GTCAACAATTAACAGGACATAAACAGTTGATGAATGTGCAGCTGAATTAAAGTGCTCCCTAGGATAACCTGAAATTATAAACTGGATCATTTAAAGGAATCTAACAAAGGATCTTTATAATTAAAACAAAGCAGGGTTAATGGGATGTAAAATTGCATATAATCGCTGTGCAATAATGATTGAATTTTAAATTATTAAAAGCAAAATGAAGACTATTTTGAAGGACTTTCTAGGTAAGATTTTGAGAGACCTGGGTAATAAATCAAAAGTTTTCAGAAAGCTTTTTACTCTAAATGTGGAGAAAAAGTTTTGGATATAATGCAGAGAATCATAGTTTTTACTGTCTTCAGTTAGATGTCTATGTGTTTTAATATATAAATGCTATAAGGTGCTTTTTTGAGTACCTAACTTCAGGTTTTTTTCTGCTGGAAATAAATCAAGTGTCTTTCTGATCTTTTACTTTATTAGACAGGCTCTGAAATAAAATATTTCAGTTTAGTCATAGTTAAAAGAAAAATAACATCTATATTCCTATCACTTTAATTAATTTTGTTTTTATTTAAAATCGGCTGATTTACTGTCTGTTTCTGTTTTTTTCTTGGTTTGGATAATGTTTTCTTATCAAGGTGTGAAGGACACATATTTGTAGAATTCAGCACACAAACACTCTGATACAGCTTTCTAAAACCAGGAACTGTTATAACAGTTTTTATTATAACAAGAGTATTTGACTATAGATTTAAATTAATACTTTCAAGGAAAACACATGCAATGATGTCTAATTTGGAAGTGTAGAATGACACTGTCCATAATATACCTGAAAGATCTGGACACATTCCAGTTATCAATTTGAACTTCATGCTTCTTTTTAATCAATCCCATGGTATAAATACCTGATTTATATGAAAAAGTTCATAATGTGGGAGGGAGATTACAACCCACGTTTAAGTGAGGTGGTAATGGATGAGGTCAAAAGAAAAGTGTGCAGGGTGATAAGAACAAGAGATAAGATAGGAGCACCTATCTCAAGTAAATATATACACAAATGCATACAGCTTGGGAACTAGGAGTGGAAATTATTCCATGTACAATCATGAAACTATGATGTCACTGGAATGAATGGGATTTGATGGGACAACCTGCAATGCATGACAGAAGTGCTGCAGTGGACAAACACAAGCTCCTCTGGAAACATCAGCAGAGAGGACAAGGAGGGAGTGTTACCTTCTCTGTGAAGGAGCAGCTGAGATGTGTGGAGCTCTTCAGTGAGATGAATGACAGTCTGGTTGGCAACCTGCAGGACAAGATGAGAGAAGAGTCAGGAATGGTGACATCATGATAAGAGTTTGTTACAGACTGCCCATTCAGGGTGACAGAAAGGAAGAGCATTCTTTAAATTGGAGAATGTATCTGGATCACAAACTCTAGTTCTCGTGGGGAACTTTAACCTTTCTGACATCCTCTGAAAGTGCAACAAGATGGAATGCATGCAGTCAAGAAGATTTCTGGAAGATGCTGTGGATGACTCTTTGATACAGTAAGAACCAAGAGTAACATGCAGCTGGAGCTGCTGTTCACTAGCAAACAAGAATTGTTTTTGAATGTGGTAATTAACAACGCCCTTGGCTGTGGTTCCCATGAAACGGCAAGGGAAGTGAGGATGGAAAGTAGCAGAGTACAGACTTTGTGAGTGCAGATTTTAGCTTATTCAGGGAACTGATAGTTTTCTGCTTGAAAATATGCCTCTCATGGGAGACAGAGGTGAAGGTCAAGGAGCTCTGGAATGGTGGCAGGCCTTTAAGTACAGCATCATCCAAATGATGATGAGGAAGAGGAACAGGAAAAAAGTAGATGTAGCAAGAGATTGGTTTGGTTAAACGAGGAAGTTAAGTAGAGTTCTGATGCAAAAAGACGGTATGCTGAAGGTGGAAGCAGAAGCTAGCTAGAAAGGAGAAATTTAGAAACATGGGTTGAGCAAGTAAGGAGTGTTGTCAGGAAGACCAAAGCTCAACTGGAAATGAGACTTGGAAGAGGTGTCAAGGTCAACAAGAGCTTCTACCACTTCATTAATAGTTAAAGGCTGAACAAAAAAAAAAGTGGCCTGTTGCTGAATGGGGTGGATAATTTAGTGACAAATAAGACTGAGAAGCTCAATGCCTTATTTTTCTCAGTCTTCACCAAAGTTTCTCAGGCCTCTGTCTTTAATGAAAGGACTCAAGGAGAACTACCAACAGTGGATGAATAAGTCAAGGATTCCATCAGATAGTTTGTCCCATACAAGTCCATGATACCTGGTGGGGTACATCTGGTAGTAGTGAAAGTCCTCACAAGGCTGATTGCTATTGTTTTGTCTTCTATGGTCAAGGAATTGGAGCAGGTCACAGGTGCCTGGAGAAAGGCAAATGTTACACCCATCTTTAAAAGAGTCCACAAAACCCAGAGAAATATAAGCTGATCAGCTTTTCTTCTGTCCATTGGAAAAGCATGTAACAAGTACTTTAGGAACATATTTCTGGACACGTGCAGGAGAAGATAGTTGAGAACAGTCAACATGCATTTAGAAAAGCTGAACTGTTCCTGACCAAGCTGCTTACCTTTTATGATAAAACAACTCGATTTGTGGACACATGAAGAGCAATAAGTATCATTTACCTTTACACTGGCAACTTTTCCACACTGTGTCCCATAGTACTCGCATATCAGAGTTAGAAAAAAAGCTGTCTACATAATGTGGCTCCAAGTGTTGTAGTAGGTTGTACTCTACCTTGATGCCTTTGACAAGTGCAGTATCTCAGGGATCTATCCTGCCTAAGAGATGGATGTTGCAAATCATTATCTTCCTATTTGTCATTCAGAATATGATTAGTATCCCCATCTTCCATTTCCTTCCCCCTTTATGTTTTCACAACACGTACCACTTTGAAGAGATTCTTTTCCTTTAAAATAATTGCCTTTATTTTTTACAGCATTTCCTCATTTTAAATAGCAGAAGTAGTCTGATCGTAATATAAGTTCAAGGAAACAGGCTATTTTTCATCTCAGATTTAAAATTGTAAACTTTGTTTCTGTAATTTCATCTCTGAAGCTAACTCTGCTTCCTGCCTTTAGCCATGAAAATACATAGTTTTGCACATCTACCTACCTGGACCTCCAAGCATACTTAAATTCTCAGGAGGCCTCTTTCTTTTAAACCTTGCCTTGTTGAGAGGTTTCGCTGATTTCCTGGAAAGAGTAGCAGAATGTTTAAATAGACTGGAAATTTGTGTTTGTTTAAATTTAGATGAATTGCTGATTAAATCCTGAAAGGAAGCTAATAAAGGCTTGCATTCTTTCCATGTTACCTCAACTAGGATTGTTGGGTAACTGCAGCAAATTTTCTTTTGGACATCCTCTGTTGCAGTTTGGCAGTTCTGATATGTTTGGTTTGTGGTAAATGAGCTCACAGTCATTATTCACTGTCTGCAATACTTGAATGTTCAGGCCCTCTGTTAAAAGATGTAGCTATGGTGCCATTTGCCATATTTGATTTATGATGTGTGTTTTGCAGTTACATCCCTAAATGCCCATTGAAGAACTCATTTAGTAGGTCCAAGAAGGATGGAGAGAGGATGCTGTTCCTTGTTTCTGTCTTGACAATGGTCTTGATCATAGAAAGCTTGAACTCAGAATGGGGAGCTCAGCTGAATCATCCAGAATGCAAAATACTTGCTTCAGACACCATGATATTATATATTATGAGGACTACAGGGCAACTCGCAAGGATTCCAGTCTGATGTGCAAAAATCCAATATATACAAATGCAGGCAGAAAATAGCACTGAGGAAGCAGTAGCACTGAGATACAATATATAAAGAAGAACAAGGGTGTTTGATCAGTCTGTCTTTAGCAGATGTAACCAAATTCCGTTGCTGTATTGTCACCCTCACCAAGTGTAAGTTTGGATTGGAGAAATCTTTTATCAACAATGAGTGGTCGTTTTATTGAAATTGACCCTGAATGTAGTTTTCCATCAGCTGACGATTCCTCTCCTAGATAGTTTTGTAAAACTGGACATTGAATGTCTGTACTTATGCTCCAGCTGAGCTTGAGCTCTCTGATAGACATTCTTATTTATATTCTCATTTTTACTACATTTGTCCTTGCCCTACCTCTAGACTAATAGTCGGTTTGTGTTACACAACGCATACACTGTTATGGTAACCATCTGTGTGCTTGTGGGGTCAGTACAGCTGGAGTTCTTAGTTCTGTTGAGGTTTTGAGCCATCCTTTCACCTTCTAGTCTTGCCTGATCCAGTCATATCTCAAAGGGGAGACTGATTCTGAGATGCAAATCATCTCAGTTGTAAACACTGGTCTTGGGTGTTTACTCGACAATCGCCATTTCAAAGAGACATTCCTCTTGATTTAGAAAATTCTTATGTAAAATAAAAAATCTTTATCAGGAGTGGAGTAGATTCTTTGTAGTCAGCTCTGAGTTCTACTAAGTCTGTTATAGCTTCTGTGGCATTTCTGAAATGTTAATAGTTAACCTCCGTGAAGTTTGCCTTGCTGATGTGCTCACGTTGTAGTCCAGTAGCCAGTCTTTTCATGGTATAATTTCAAACTTTTCTCTAGTAAATTCTTCATCATTGCCCTTTTGCCAGAAATCAGACTGCTGTTAGACACTACTTTCTAAAGTTTATAGGACTTTACTTCCTAAGTATTTATAGCAGCACTACTTCTTGTAGAACTTTTAAACTCTTCGAGTTAGACCAGTTTGAATACAAGTCCTATTATAGATACTAAGTGCAACAATAGGTTTAATTTCTTATGAATGCCATTAAGAGTCATAATTGTCCAAACAACTATGTTGGTGAAAAAAATGGTATATTTCTAGGCTGCTTCTTAGAAAAATTAAGCTATGGGCATCTGATGAAAGTAAGTCAGAAAAACATCTGTTTCCCTGGACATGTGAGTTGGCACAACTTCAGGAATGAGTAGAGGAAGCAGGGCCTTAGCTAAATTATAACAAATGTTCATTTTGTAATCTGTTTTGAAAATTGCTGCTTGGGAATGATCTGCTCACTACTAGGAAGAACTGACTGCAGGATAGCAAGTTTAGAATAGTTGGTGAGATGCAAGTTTTCATCCTTCAGTTCTGATAGGTGTATACATATAGAATCATAGAATCCTTTAG
>NW_008611524.1:294-3716 GCF_000691845.1 Merops nubicus | reverse complement strand
GAGCTGCTCCAGCCCTCAGATCATACTAGTATCTGGTCCACCAGGTCCAAGTCTCCCGCCTCCTGAGCCCGCTCGTGCACTCTTGCCCAGAATTTTTTCATATCTGCCCCCCTTACAGTAACCACCACTGGTTCTACTGTGAGTATATCCTGCAGTGGGGGGGCAGTTGGCAAGCATCTCGCTTCCTGTATGTCTGCCTGTTCCTCTAAATCAATTGAAACACGTCCTGGTTGTAAACGGGATATGCTATCGGCTTTCACCTGCGGGGAACATGCCTGCTCAAGTGCGGTTTCTGCACCGCCTTCGCCATATCTTTGACTCACTCTGCGCTGCCCCCACAGCGGCACATGCGACTGTCTGCCAAGGGATACCGCAATAGCCAGTACCCCTATCTCATCAACCTGCACAGGCGAAACATGGAGAGGCTACCTTGGTTGGTATGGCACAAGAGTCTTGTGCTAAGCCACAGTCCAGCTGCCAGGATAATCATTATTGTGAAACAAACCAGGCGTTTGCCTGGCCATCTGTGTGTTCCACCATTTGCTTCTCTGCTAGGTTGTAGAAGACCAAACCCGACCAGCACTTCCCCCTGTGGCATAGGGATGTCATCATCAGCGTCCGGGGAAGAGCGCAATTTTCAGGTGCTATTGGCAAAACGACCCGTTTCGAGAGAGGCAGTCTCAGGGGTAGGAGGAGGTAGGGGAGGCAAGGCTGCATCAGGGTCTTGGCTGTGGGAGCAGCAGCTGCGACCGGGACTGAAGAGGCGGCGGCAGCGGCTGCCATCTCTCTGTCTGCGTGCATTTGCACCAACGTGTCCTGAACCAAGCGCCATGTGGTAAGTGATTTTGTGGCTGTCTCATCTCCTGTTGTGGCTGTCTCCCACAGCGTGCGCCCTGCTTCCTCCCAGGGTTCAACAAAAAAGGCAGTCTGTGCATCCGCCTCGACACCATTTCTTTTACACCAAATAAGCAAGGCACGTAGCACCCGTTCTTCACACTTAATACCTTTCCTTCCTGAAATTCGCAATAAGATGTCCAATATGGACTCCTCTTCCACCGATATCTGAGCCCCCATTCCTATATTCCCAGCTTCTTGCCTGGGGGTACTGTGTTTTTGGAAGCTTTCCGGAGGTGCAGGGTCTCTTCGCCTCCCTTATGAGGCTCTCCGCCTGCTCGGTTCCCGGGCTCTCAATCTGCCCGCTCAGCTCCCCCATCTTACTGTCCTTCAATCTGCAGTCGTTTGCCCGAATCGCCTCGGGATCATATTTGGGTCACCAGATGACAGAGGTCCGTGTGTGGAGAAGGGCATCGCTGACACAGGGCAGCATGTTCTTCCTGTGGCTGAGCTTCTCCCACAAAGCTTCCAGCATCAGCCTCCTTCTTGCTCTTTCCCACAACCTTTTATACTCTCCACCCCGACACAATGCACCTGTGTATGCTCTCTCCTCTACTGTGATTGGTCAGTACACCTCAGCATTTCATAACCCTTTACCTTCACTTATTCCACACAGCTGTAGCCAATTAGGGATGAGGCTCGGCCAAAGCCTCATTCCAAACTACCATGAGCTGTGTGCCCACAGGGTAGGCCCTTCAGAGGGACCTGGGCAAGCTGGACCAATGGGCCATGGTCAATTGTCTGAACTGTAACAAGGCCAAGTGCCGAGTCCTGCACTTGGGCCACAGCAACCCCATGCAAAGATATAGACTTGAGGAGGAGTGGCTAGAAAGCTTCTGGGCACAAAGAGACTTGGGGGTGTTGATTGACAGCCAGATGAACATGAGCCAGCAGTGTGCTCGGGTGGCCAAGGCGACCAATGGCATTCTGGCTTGTATTAAGAATAGTGTAGTCAGCAGGACTAGAGAAGTGATTGTCTCACTGTACTCAGCACTGCTGAGGCTGCATCTTGAGTACGGGGTTCAGTTTTGGGCAACACAGTACAAGAAGGACATTGAGATTATAGAAAGGGTGCAAAGAATGGCAACAAAACTGGTGAAGGGTCTTGAGGATAAGCCTTATGAGGAGTGGCTGAGGGAAATGGGGTTGTTTAGACTGAAGAAGAGGAGGCTGAGGGGTGACCTTATCACTCTCTACACCTACCTGAAAGGAGGTTGTAGGGAGGTGGGTGCTGGCCTCTTCTTACATGCCCCAACTGACAGGATAAGAGTTAGAGTTGGACTCAGTCTTGAAGGTCCTTTCCAACCATAGAGATTCTGTGATTCTGTGATTTCAGCCATCTACCTGGCCTGAAGATTATCACCTCGGTGCTCTGATGCTTGAACAGTGGGGCTGATAGCTTGGAACTAGAGGGGAACGAGGCCAAGCAACTGGGATTCCTCTCCAGAGAAGGGGGCATTGATAAGGCAATTGGGAAACAGATGCAAGCCTTGAGCCTCTGGAGGTGACTCCTGTAAAGTGTAAAGGAAAGTTACCCCTTCAAGGAAGATATCACGTCGCACAGTTAAGTGGACCACATTAGAGAGAGGTATTCACTACCTAAGGGAATTGACTGTGCTGGAGATGATTTACGATGACCAGAATGATAAGCAGTCACCCAGAGATCCGGATGAAGTCAAACACACACCACCCATATGGTGGAAGTGTCTGCAAGGTGCACCGGCATCATATGCCAACTCATTGGCAGTAGTGTCCTGGAACAGTGGCAAGGGAGGAACGGTGGATGAATTGGATAGACAACTCCAGCAATATGAATAAATCCTCTCCTCCTTCCTACAGGCCTGCATTTCGGCTGTGGAGGAGCTGTCACGAAAAGTCAAAAAAATTGAAGACCTGTCCTACTCTCCACTTGTACAGGCCCGTGTCTCAGCTAATAGAACCAGACACTCCCCTTCCCAAGAGGAAGAATATCCAAATACACCCCACGTGATACCTTCTGGTTCTCCTTACATGACCATGGAGAGCACATGAGGAAGTAGGATGGAAAACCCACTTCAACACTATCTGCACAAGTACATGAATCCCGGGGGAAAGCATTTGTGAAGGGGGAGTCATCGAAGAGAAATGTCGCTACAGTGTCTAGTGGGAAATTCTCTAGACATAACAGAAGAGCTGATCTTCTATCTGACCCTCTTGAGGGTACCTAAAGTAATTTTTACAAGAAATGAGTGACTCCAATCAGGATTAGAGGAGCCCTGCCTCCAGCCAGGTGGAGGAGAGGGACAATCAGATTTACTGGACTGTGTGGATCCAATGGCACGGCACGTCAGACCCACAGAAGTACAAAGCTGTAGTTGATACTGGTGCACAGTGTACCCTCATGCCATCCTGCTATAGTGGAGCTGAACTGATCTGTATTGCTGGGGTGACAGGGGGATCCCAGCAGCTCAGTGTACTGGAAGATGAAGCAAGCCTGACTGGGAAGGAGTGGCATAAATACCCCATTGTGACTAGCCAGAAGCCCCATA
>NW_008611524.1:0-277 GCF_000691845.1 Merops nubicus | reverse complement strand
AATGGTACTGGTGGGCCTTTGGTATAGCTGACTTGGGGGAAGTTGAGCAGTTGCCCACTTTGCCTGGGATCCCAGAGGATCCTTCTGTGGTGGGGTTGATATGGGCAGAAGAGCACCAGCTGCCAATCGCTACAACAATGGTGATCTGGCAGCAATATCGCACCAATGGAGATTCCCTGATCACCATCCAGAAACTGATTCACCAATGAGAGATCCAGAGGGTGACCAGCAAAACTCGCTCGCCTTTCAACAGCCTGTGTGAAGCGAGCCCTCATTC
>NW_008611523.1:24197-35508 GCF_000691845.1 Merops nubicus | reverse complement strand
TCCTCTACCATTTGGAGGAGGAAGTATAGCAGTCACTCACTCTGCTACCCTTTAGAACACAAAGGAATTTATTTTTTAGGCTTGTTGGGTACTTATTAAGTGATTATGAGTCTTTAGTTTGTTTATACTAACAGATTCCAGTCAGTCAATTGGTTTAAAATCATACTTAACATGCATGAGAATAAATTGCAAACCTTAATTAATGATATCTGGAACAGTCAATCCAGCTGCAAATGTTTATAATACTCATAGATGAGAAAAATATGCTTGGGTAACTATGGAGACTGTAAACTGAAGTTACAGTCTTTCACCTCTTTTACCTGTTTCTTTTGTGGTAGCCAAGGTGGTAGTCAGGGATTGAGGATCACACACTCCTACTCCTTGTTTGAGAAATATTTTCTCTTACGGTCAATCTTCCCTTCAGTGCCTGTGGGGGTTCCTATTCAGCTGTTTTCACTCCAGAACTATCATATTCTCTACTTAATGGAGTTATAGTATTTCACTTCCATAGGCATTTACTTGATGATAGTGGGAGTTCTCCCTTGTGACTTGTTGCACCTTCCTTTTCTCTTGAAGTGAAATAATTGGTATTCTTCACTGAGAAATGCTGAACTTCACAGTTCAGCATGTACTGTATCATTATGTACATTAAAAATGTATTCAATATAAACTCAAAGACTTGTTAATTTTATGCAAATTATTAGTAATATTTAGTTAGTTCAGATTTTGTAGCAATCAGCCACTCTGAAGTGACTCATCCCCAGTCAAATTTTTGCATATTACAACAACAAGCAATTGTGTTTCTCCAGACAGCAGCACTTTCCTGCAACTTGAAGACTATTTGCAACAGAAGCAGTCTCTACACTCACACAAGTTCAAGCATGTTTGATAGAGGAACCCAGAAATTAGATGTCAGCTCTCAGAAACCCATATGTAAGTTAAGCTTATTTTAACAAAACTATAGGAAGAAGATATGTTCCAGAGCCAGCTGGCCGCTGCAACTATAAAAACTGAGTTTTGAACAAGTACTGTTAGGATCAGCAAATAAGTATTTACAACTTCCCATTAGTAGTTGCATTGATTCATAATGAAAAACACCATGCATGGCAGAATCTGTAAAATCAGGTTGTAAAACAGAGTGTGCAGCTTGATTTCATGATGTATTGATCGTGTATTTAATTCAAAACGTTATTTGTAATTGCAGCTTAATTGTCAGAAATCATAAATATTTGAAACAATTCCTTTTATCCTCTGAAAAACAGTCTTTAGAAAAAATGTCTGAAATTCAGGCTCCTTATTCTATGTCCTCCCTTCCCTACCACCCATAAGTTTGAATTGAGATATAGATAGAAAATTTTTAACAAACTAATTTATAATTTAATTTCACTGTGTAAACTATTATGTTTTAAATTTAAGTGTTAAACTGAACTTTCCTCCAGGTAATTCTAATCCTACTGTTTTGTTTATTTTTGTATCTCAGAGAAAAAACAAAACCAAAATAAACACACACACCCCCAAACTGTTCTTCAATTTTCCATCTTCCATACGTTTCAAGAGCTCTCTAATTCAATAAAAATAACGTTATGATTTTACATAAGAAACAATTTCTCTTGTGTTCATCTTAAAATGTTGAATCCTATAGTACAAATGAAGAAGTCAGCTCATAGGTTCTATTGAAATTAATTAGTTCTATGAAACAGCACAGTTTTCTCTTTTATCATAAAAAAAGCAGTAAAAACTCTTTCTTAAAGCATTTTAGGAGTGCAAATCAATTTATAAATCTAGACTATTCTCATAGACAGTGAAATACATTATACAGACACTGTTCCTCTAAAAAGAGAATAGCCTCTCTTCAACATCCAATAGAGCAGATGACAATAAATGCAATGTCCTTTTTCCAAAAAATGAAACATTTCACGCAATTAACAGCTGTAGTCAACATTATTAGGTTTGACTCCTCAGTACTGCTGCCTGGAAGACTATGGTAAAAGGTAATAGAGCAGGTCATTTTTCTCCTGTCAGTAATTTTAATATTTTGAAATGTTTTCTGAAAGTGAAATGTAAAAAGTAAAAATAATATTTAAAAATACTGAAGACATGAGACATAAAAATCTAATGGAATAACATGACCTTAATATTCTGGCAAACTTTAAAACATTAAATGTAAGATAAACATTAAAATGTATTACGTATTGAACAGCCTAGCTGAGATCTTTCAGCATTCTACATTTTCACTGACATCAGGAAAGGATTTTAACTATAACAAGCTGTCTTTTCAGGTACAAAAAATAATACCTCTGAATGTGGCATAGATGAGATGGTCTACTTAGAAACTTCTAATGCATTCTTTATCTAACACCTTCTCTATCATCTTCAATAGTTCAACAAAACAAGGCTAATAAAACCATCACTCAGTGCTTCTAATGTATCGAACTATTTTCCTTTTAGTTCTAAGCCAACTATTTGGGGAATAAACTACAAACTTATTAATTGCTACATCACAGAAATATATATATTGATTCTTTTATTTGCCCATATGCACATCAGTGGATTCCCAGGTCCTCCAATTACCAAACCCACTCTTACTTTCCTCACTGGGACAGCTGGATACTGGGACACCTTACCTTTCCCCGCAGTCAACAGAGAGAGGCACTGACATGACTGATTCAACTGAAATGTATTGTCTATGGGTAATGAATATATGGGGTTCTGGGATGAACAGGTTCCTGCTTCAGAGGCCTCAGTAAAAATCTGTGGACCTGTAAGGTGGGCTTTATTTCCAATTTATCATAAAGCTCCAGTGTTCTACAGGTGTCTGTCTAAAATTAGAAATGTCCAAAAAAAGTTGGTAAATATTTTCTTCCAGACAAACACTTTGATTGCTGTTGGAAGTTTGTGTCCAGAGATTTTAGATCCACAGATGCAGGTTTCTCCCTCTATCTGAAAAAAAAACCCCAACCAGATCAGTACCTAGATAAAACTGTACTGTAATGCCTTTATGCTAGCAAGCACAATTTCTGTATTTCTTTCTATCCCCTTCTCCCCAAGAAATTTCTAGCATATACATATACTAAATAAAACAACACCTGAAATTTTTTAAGAGTATAAAGCAAAGTATTTTCAAAGAAGAGAGAAATTTTGTTATATTGTTTTCATTATGTGAACTGAAATTTTAATACCATCTTAATGTGGTAATAGCATTTTTTAAAAACAGCGATATGACTTTTCTAAATATCTTAGTGCTTGGCATGTAAGAGCTTAGCACTTATCTTCTATCCCTTATATTTTTGTTCTGTTTTCTGAATTTCTACATTGCTTTCCAAATACTGTGTTGGGTTTTTTTCCCCTCCCTAAAATATGATGAAAAGTTAAAATTCAGATGATAATTGTTTCTTGCATCTATTTTAGGTAGGAATGGTATGTCATCTTTGAGAGGGAATATGAAGGTGCTGGTTCTCATCTACTGAGGCAAACAGCTGCAATGATTTAAAACCCTGTTGCCCCCTCACTGGCTGCTCTGCAAGCCCCACTGCCTCAGTTCAAGCTGTCAGGAGCAAACACCTGCCTGAGCCACCACGGCTGCGTTTTGCCAGCCACAGGTCTCTCAGTTACTCTCTTAGGTGGCTACAGCAATGGCTGAACTAGGAAAGGTAAGGAGGCTAGACAGCTAATCACATCTTAATATACTGCACACAGATTTTCTAGATCTTACCTGTCCATAGAGCCTGGTCTGATGTTGGTGTTTGAATAGCATTTGTGCTTTGCCTCAGTCCAAGTATCTAAATAGCAGTCAGAGGAGTAAGAGATATGAATTTGCTCAAATCAAGAAAGCCCCTGTGTTGAGCTCTGTAAATACTCCTTTTCACTCCATTCTTTACAGGAAATGAAATGTTGATTTATTATCCACAGTGATTATTGTATTGTTCCCATTGATGAAATAGGACTGACAAATTATTCTGAACCAAGCTGATGAAAGCGCAGCACAGAAATGCTTAGCATAACACTGAAGGAATAAAAAGTCTCCTTCCCTCCAGCAAGACTATATTACAGCAACAGTAATAAAGTAGAACCTATATGATTTTGCTTTACTGCAGTAAACAAAGTTTACCCAAGTTATTTTATAATGCAGCTCAGGACTGATTTAAGAGGAAACTTGTACCACTACCTTGAAATACTATATAATAAGATAAATTTTTTGTACTGTGCATGTTACACTGTAGCACTTTACTCAGATGTTCCTGTAAGAACTGTTCAATGTGTTCCAGTCCTCAATATGGAGAGGTGCTTCACAATTTGGTCTCTAATAAAATAGTCATGCTCTTTCATAAAGACTGAACAAAGGTTTCTAGAATGCTGCCATAATCATGAACATAGATCTTGGAAGCTAAGCTCCCAGTTTATAGTACAACAAATGATTTAAATAGAAACAGCAAACATTTTAAAACTGAGATGTGGTCAGAACTTGGAATACTGAGAGAAATGGTCATTAGCTTGAAGTTATCTTTAGCATACTGTTTTTGATAGATATGGTTTTTCTGGTTTCAATGGCTGATACATTTGACTCATGGTATATTTAAGCTGATTAGTAACCTTGACCTGTGCTTAGACATGTTGGCATCATTTGAAATAAAAATAAATTTTAATTTAAGCATTATTTGAAGTAGCCAAGTGATCTTTAACCCTAATTTGCCAGATTCTCAAGGCAAAGATTATTTTTATAATGTATAACAAATACATTGTTGATTTTTTTTTTTTTTAAACAAAAGAGATTTTTTCTTAAAAGCACAAAATAAATACATACTATAAACAGACATATTCTGCTTGGTACTATCTACTCCATCACTCCACTTTTCAGCATTGAGGAAGTCTTTCAGAAGAAGAAGAGCCACAATGGCAATTCTTACTCACTAAAAATTAAATCCAAAATTCAGAAATCCTAACCTGAAATATGACTGACTGACCTGTTGTTAATAGGTGAAATCTGAAAGCCACAATTCCGCTGCCATAGGAATCTTGACCACTCCCATGCGACATTTCAACAGAGCATTGCCTGGCTTGCATGGTTGCAAACGCCTAAAGAACCTACCAAAAGTTATTACCATTGTTATCCTCACAGGAGAAGTTTTCAGAAATAGCCCGTTCAGGTTCACTAATCATATTCATCTGCCTATGGGTCTATATTATACAGGCCAAGCACTGAGAGTAAAATTCATTCTTACCTCAGTAAATCATACCATGAGGTGAAAATGAAAGCTATATGGCCATATCTTCCTCATGGCTGCCCCCCGGTGGTGTTAAGCGAAAATCATTGAAGGTGCTCGAAATGCTTGCTGTGGCTCCAATTCCACTCTTTCATATAAGGTGTTGTGGGAGCTGTAAGAGGTTCCCCTTTAGATCACTTAAATAATTTGTTACAGAATCCTAGTTTAGGACTCTGCTTGCTGCAGAATGAGTGAATTGCACCTAATCTAATAAAAATCAGCAATATAAAGTATTAAGGTGGATTAATGATTTGACAAAGCTTAGTGAATTTGATAAAATTTAATAGAAATCAACAAAGGTTAATTCAGGGTCATTTTGATGGCAAGGTCACTACATTACTTACTATGAAGTAAATTGTTTAAAACAACTGGACTACAATTCTTGAGCAAATATATATATGTTTATATATATGTATATACACAGTGAAGGTGACTTGGAGTCAGGCTAGGGTGGTTTGCATAGGCATTGGCAATAAAAGGAGTAGGGCTGGCCCTCCTGTTGAATTACCAGGGTTTCAGAACGGACATCTAAAGCTTACATGCAGCTAGATGCAATCTTAGACCTGGTCAATGGCTTATGACTACAAATATTGAGGAGTTTAGGAACACTGGAGATAAAGGAAATTCACCCATTCAGTCATGAGGTTCAGAATGGACCACCTTGCCCTCTGAGCTCCTTCAGAGAGTGAAGTTAAATCCACTCCTAGTCCCAGACGTGGTCAATGGTTTATGTCTAAGGATATAGAAGGAGATGAATAGGGAATTGTTCTGGTTTGAGGCTTGGGGGCGGGACAGGCAACAACCAGGACCTGGAGGGTCCCAGGGGGTAGCTGTTATTCCCTCCCCCCTTCCACTTCCACACTTTTTACAAGAGACAGGAATTGGGTGCTCCAGGTTGGGGAGAGCACAGTGGGGCTGCATCCACACGGTTCTGAGCAACCCTGCACCAGCCAAGACTAAGTTTTGTAGAGCTTGTGTCTATTTTGTTGTCTTCCCATCTTTGTACGTGTATATATATATATATATATATACACACCTCCCTTCTTGCTTTGTGTTCCCTGTTAAACAATATAATTTATTTTTATTAACTTCCAATTGGTGTAAAGTCTCTCCTACTCCTGACTTCTCTTGTTTCTCTCTCCACCTGGGGAAAACTAAGGGATAGGGAAGGAGAGCACAAATTCTGCTCTATGGGGTCCTTCCCTGAGCCTTTAAACAGAGACAGAACAGGAATACCCTCCCATTCAGTCATGAGGTTCAGGACAGACTCCCTTGCCCTCCAAATTTCTTCAGGGAATAAGGTTAGGTATACCCTAGTTCCAGACCTGACCAACAGCTTATGCCTAAGGAAATCTGGATATTGGGACTTAGTGTGGTATTTAATATAATACTGTGTTTCTTATGTAAACTTGAAGTAGCATCAATTTAAAGAGATAGCAGCAATTCAAGTATATAAATACCATTACAGTAACATAGAATAGTGATGCTTACCCAGTTGAAATCAATAACTGTTATAGTAAATACAATGATTCATGTAAGACTTAACAAAGATCACTAAGCAAAAGCAAATCTCTCTCACTCACACACACAGAGCTATGTACAAATATAGAGGTTACCCTATGATTAAGATGTTGCCTTTCTGCAATTTACAGTATATTTGGGTACCCTGGGGTCTCCAGGATCTTTGCAAAAATCCTGCAGATTGAAGATACATCTCTTTTCATCAGCTTATTACAAGGCAACAGTCTTCCCATTGCATCAGTTTTTGTAGACAGTGATTCCCTTAGCCAGCTTATCACAAACAGACAGATTTCCTTCCTCGGTTTTACCAGTGGACAGTCAAAGTCCTGAGAAATATCCCAGCTTAGGGGAGATACTGAGACTCAGCCTGCTGAGATCTCAGAGAGCTCCAATGGGTCTCACTCTTAGGATCAGTATTTATAGGATTGCAACTGACTTTTGTTAGTACTACAGTTAATACTTTTCCTCTGCGGCCATTAATCTTGTGAGGCTATCTTAGCTTTTCCTCAATGAGGTTGTGGTCAAAAAAAAAAAAAAAAGGGTGTGGGAAAAAAAAAAAAAAAAAAAAAAAAAAGATAAGAAGAATAAAATAAAAAAAAAAAGCCACTTTTTTTCTCTTAAGCTCTGTTAAGCATCCTAATGGGCTTCTAGCACAGGGAAAGAAACAAAGGATGTGCAAGCTAAAACTGGAATCTGTTTCTTTTAACTATTTACTGTGGGTTTTTTTTCTTCATGATCTTTCAATGTCACTGTCCAGATAAGCAGTATCATTTCAGAGCACTGGTTTCCAGCACAAGAAAATATACTTAACATTTGCTCAGGACTTTATTCCTCTGAACATTATGAGGGAGTCTAAGACTGAGATACCAGCCTTATTTTAAAAGGACACAAGGTACATATCAGAAGAATTCCTGGCTCCAGGAATATTTTGGAGGAAAGTTTATGTATCAAACCATGAATTTCTAGCACATATGAATTATCCACAATGAAAACTATGGGTAAAAGCTTTCAGTGTGATCTGCATAGCTTTGCTAATTTGCAAACTACATGAATCAAACTCTAAAACTTCCTTGATATGAGTTAAACATAAATATACCTATATAATTTACAATCAGTGCTTTGCTAAATGTTCCCAGGAACTTGCTAAAGCCAAGAAACTAAGCAGAAAACGAATGGGGTTTTTTGTATCTCATGATTTACACAAGGTCTGTTTTAAAAGCAAACCTTTCAATTTGTTGTACAAAGAGTAAATGCACTCTGGGGATAGTTTCCAATGGATTTCTTAAGGTTGTCCATCTATGTGGAACATTTAGAGGCAAATCATTTGACTATCACTTCCTCTCAAATACTACTAGGAAAACATTTTAAACAGGTGATGCATTCTTCTACAGTCAAGGAACAAGTTATTAAGCCTGCAGTCAACCCTTAAAACAACTATCTCAAAAGCACTAAAAGAGCTTAAAAAAAAAGAGCTCAAAACATTTAAAGTCAGATTAAAAATAATCCACACAATTCTGGCTTGAAGTGTCAAGATATCACAAAATTAATAGCCATCAGATACCAAGATGTAGTAAGTACTTTCTTAAAAAATTCCAGGAGTAGGTTGCTGCCGCTCAATTTCTGTACTGTAGAGTGACTAAGTCATAGTGGACTGCACAAAAAAGTGTTAAGAAGACTTCAAAAGTAATTTAATGGAAAGCTTTTGCAAAGGTAAAGGATTTAGTACAAAAGAATGGTAAATCCTACTCAAATCAATAAAAAATAAAAATATACATATATATATATAAAAATGTGTTCCAGGTAATTTTAATTTTCATCTGGTTACTTAGATTGAGAAAATTATTTTATCTTTATAATCTACATTCTATAAAATATGATATCTTGATTATGCCATAAATAATGTGCTCGTTAGAGCTGCTAAACTATGAAAGATATTCCTGTACTAACAGTTAAAATTCTGCCTTACAGATAAAGAACCTTGAGATGCTGCATGTGGAAATGAGACACTGCCTCAGCCATTCTCATTCATCCACATGTACTGTTGAATCTACAAAAGATACTGTAAGTACACACTGTAGTGAAAACACTTTTTTACTTAGCTATACACTGAACAGGCATATGGATTTACATTTCTGTTTAACCAAAACACTTGTATGTCTTTTCATAATTAAATATTATGCAGTCCTTAAAGACACAGGAGATGGATTTAAGAAAGAGAAGAAAATCAAAGTACTTTGAAATATCAATGCATAGATTTGGAGATCTGGAGAAATCTCTTCCAAGAAGTGACTTATGTTTTAGCAGACCTGAAGAAATAACTCTTAAAATACATTAAAAAATTTGCAGGGGCTAAATAGTGCTAGTAACATGAGGAACAAGGCAAAACCAATTATTTAGAGTCATGGACATGGAAAGACTTGAAACTGGGACATTATCATTACAGGATTCAACAAATGCAGCTGTTTACAGTGCTTCTATGTTCAGCTAGCATTCTGATAGTTTGGTGCATGTGTTATGGTTAAAAAAAAAAAAAAAAACAAAAAAGGAAATCTGGAACTGATGGCTGCCCAAAGGGCACACTATACAATCATACACATTGTACAATTACTTTAATAATCGTGTGTGTGGTGTAAAACTTTCAGTCTAACAGTATATGCTTTGGTGTTTCTGCCAATAATCTTAATGTCAATGAATAATAAAGGATGACATGTAAATGTACAACAGCTTGTCACTCTAGGGTATTCTGAAGCAGAGTACATGTTCCAATTCAAGACATAAATGTCTACAAAAATGCATAAATACTTCAATCAAGAAAAAATATTCTCATACACAACTTCAATGTTAAAAATTTGCTTTTTTCTTTTCTTTTTTCATTGCTTATGGACTTAAAATTGAACAGTTTTAAAATTTAGACCAAAATATCTTTCAGATCTCCAAATATTTAACCACTGTTTTAAAATGGGTATGGAGGTTTTTCACTAACTTCTTTAACAAATATTTTGTATGTTGATTGTACTAAAGTAAAAACAATTAGGAAGATGTATCATATAAATATTAATGGTATTCAGAGACCACATTATGCCAAAACTACATAGATAAATGATATAGTCATTATCTTATTTGAAAGATGATATTACATGTGACTTTTGTGAAAACAAAGAGAGGAAGAATGAATTTAGTTTAAAAATATGTTGAAATTACAGTGGTTACATTCACACCAAGACACTTAAAGGTTTGATTCACCGTGTCATGTTTTTCAGTAAAGAATTCTACCCACTAGCTTTAACAACTAGGAATTGATTTATTGCTATTAGTACTACTATGAAAATACCTGGGTAGAATATTGTAAAATTATTATAGACATTATGTCTTAAGTCATAAAAATGCTTTCCCTATATAACCATATTCAGTTGTGTTCTCATGATAAAAAAACTGGCATCTTAAATACTGTATAGCTTTCATATCACGCATGACATACTTTGCAGAAAAGGAAGAATAAAGTAAGTTTACTTATCAATGTATAAAGGACATATGAATAAAAACCTTCTTTTGAACTCAGTATAATTTTAATTAAATTAATTCTAAGAACATTACAGTCAGACTCTCAAAGGCATCTAGGTGTCTAAAAATAGGTGTATATAGGGTTTTCAAGAGAGCTGAAATCAGGAACATAACTTCTACCTTTGAGCTTCTGAATGCCTTTGGCAATTCTTGTTTGCTGGAGGGAGTCCAGCACAGAACCCCCAAGATGATTAGAGACTGCAGCACCTCATTTATGAGGAAAAGCTGAGAAAGCTGAGACTGCTCAGCCTGGAGAAAAGAAGGCTCAGGGAAATCTTAATGTACATAAATTCCTGAAAGGAGAGTGCAAAGAGGATGGAGCCTGGCTCTTTTTAGTGGTGCCCAGTGTGTGGGATAATGACCTAGCTTGTTGTGAGACAGGAATGCAGGCTAACTTAGTGTGTTTTGGGAAAAAGATTAAGACGTTTGTGACTATGATATTCTTGTGCTGTCTCTGGAGGTGGAGATCCACTAAATTGGCATGCCAAATGGCTTAGAGACAAGATGGTCCTGTTTTGGCTAAACCGACAAAAGCAAACAGCTCTTAAATCTTGAAAGCCGTAGTGTCTGAGCAAAGATGCTTACCTAATTGTCCCGGTTAGAAGGCAGAATTGTGTCCCACCTCCCTTATCCCTCAGTTTCCCAGGTAGAGAGGTAAATAAGGAAGGCAGGGGTAATGAAAACCTTGCACCAAATTGAAAATTAACAAAATGAAATATATTATTTAACAGGGAACAGAAAGGAAGAAGGGTAGGGGTTTAAACAGGGTACAGAAAGGAAAAAGGGTAGGGGTTTAACAGAGTAAGGGGGGTTATAGGAACAACAAGGTAAGGAAGATTAAACTTCCAAATATACAAAACCCTAATGTTGTGCTGAGGCTCCCCAGTGCTGGATCTCGCTGGATTGAGGTGGATTGAAGCTGGATGCACAATCCTTGGACGTGGATGGAGGCAGGGAAGAGTCTGTAG
>NW_008611523.1:0-24123 GCF_000691845.1 Merops nubicus | reverse complement strand
GAAGAACAGCAAGAGAGAAGAGGCGTGCCTTTCTCGCCCCTTTTATAGACCTTGGCAGGAAGTCCCGAAGACAGGAAGAAGGGGAGTGGGAATAGGACAGGTATACGCCCCTTTCATCCAGGCTGGCTCCTGGTTTTGGGTTTCAGATCTCCACCCACCAGGGGCAGCAGGTTTTAAACCATTACACTAATGAACAGCAAAATTAATGTTAAAGTTTACACCCCTAAAGTACTGGGGCATGAACCCCCCTGCCCTGAATGTGGGTTGGCATATGGATGATGACCACAACCAGGCAAGACAGACTCTCTTGATTGGTTTTCACCCAGGGTCTGGCCAGCGTGATTAGGAGATGACCACCAGCTGTCCCCACCTTCCACATTAACTTGGAGGTGGGGCAAGAAGCCACCTCTGTAAAAGCTGACTCTGCTTGCAGCATAGCTGTGAGGGCTGTTTACACAGGGGTGTGTGGATTTTGGTTATCAGAAGGGTTCCCTGACTCTTCACAGCAATTGGAGTTCACAGGATGACAGAGCCAGAACGTGAAGCTGTTTCTGCTTTATAACTGGGCTCCTGGCCTGGAGGCTCCTATCTCCCATGGCTTGGCTCCCTTCCCCGCCTTTTTCTTCCACTGTGGTGGGTGAGTGCATTGACTTGTTCCTGGTGCTTTGGATCTCTGGTGTGTGATGTGGGAGTGGAGGGAGGAGTTTAGCTGCTTGTTTGCCTGCTAATATTATTCTATGTTAGGTAAGTAGTCACCAAAGAACCCTTAAGTATGATAATGAGCCTAACAGAGTACATGTTAAATGTATATGACCTTGTTATTCAACTCTCTATCCAAATCATGCTAAATGTCACCTAGAAGGCATAGACAGACAGGAGCAGGATATAAAAAAAACATGAGGGGAATATCTCCCTGTATGTGATGGGTGGGTGGAAAGAACTGAAGGTCTAACAGAGATGGTCAGCAGGCTGTACTCCTCTGCTTCCACCAAACACAGCAACACCTTCTTGGTAAGAATTTTGCCTTCAATATATGGTATGTTTTCCTAATATTGCTATTATAGATTAGTACCATTGCAAAGGCTTGTGCCTCTGAGTGAGTTGGATGTTACCCAGGGGATTACAGCCTTGAGCTCAGTTTTTTGTTGTTTTTTTTTTTTTTTTTTTTGCAGTTAATGGGTTTATCAGCTTCAATTCTGAACCTATTGTTCAGAAAACAACATATCTGTCTTAATTTTTTTTTTAAAAATCCTGTTTTAACTTTTACACTGTCACAGTGCAAGCCTTTAGCCAGGCTCTGAGACAGCATTCTCAGACTACTTTTTGACTTTGCAGAACTCCTTCAGTGCAAGCCTTTTGGGCTCTGGTGAGCAAATGTGACACCCTCACTCTTAACATGACAACAGTGGCAAGGCTAGAGGCAATGGGCCCAAGCTGAAACACAAGAGGGTTGCTCTAAATACCAGGAAACACTTTTTTTGCTGTTATGGCTGCCCTGTCACAAGTTGCTTGAAGAAGTTGTGTGGTCTTTCTCCTTGGAGATATTAAAAAAATAAGTCTAGAAATGATCCTGGTTTACTGGCTGTAGGTGAACCTGCTTGACCAGAGGGATCAGACCAGATGACCTCCAGAGGCCCCTTTCAACACTTACCCATTTGTGATTCTGTGTCCATTGTTCAGGAAGATGAGAAAGGAGGATAATGCAGAGTAGAACAGACACAGTAAACCTTAGTCAAAATTATTTTTAAATTTTAAAATATTTTATTGTCCACAGCACTATGCTGCCATACATTTAAGGGAGAATAAATCTACAAGATTATAAAAGAGGTATTCTGTATTTCTCTGCCCATGAGGATACACAGTCATTCCCTGAACATAGTAATTGTGTCTATCTGAAGGCCAAATACCTCACTGATAAAATGATTCTTCTAGCTCCACAGCTTTTGGCTGTGGCCAAAAGACAGGGGAGAATACAAGAACAGGATAAGCATGGAGTGGAACTTCCATAATAAATATATATTCTTTGACAGCAGAAAACCAAGGTTCAATAGGGATTTTTTAATTATTTTTATTATAATATTTTTAAATGTACCTTAATTTTTATTCTATTGCTTATCTAATATCTTTTTGGAAATTATATTAAAAAATATCTGAAGTGTAACAGCTTGTGGCAGAAAGTTTCACCTTTTCAATTATATTTTTTGTTAAAAAATTTTGGGTTTTTACTTGCTTTGTTCTTTTCTTTGCTGGATCTGGCCAACTATTTAGTGAGCTACTTTAAGCACCCACATAATCCTTTAATGAGATTTTTAATTTATAATATGATTGAATATAATGCTGAATTACAGTTTGAGTTTAGAAAAATATTTTTGCTACACTGATAAAGCCACAGACAACTAGAAGTTCTTGAAAATAGAAAAGTGCTGCCTAGTTCTACTCTTACTTAAATTGTTCTGTGTGAGATTAGATCACACATTCTAATTTGCAGTTTGTCTTTTTGTATTGCTAAACAGTACAATTATTCAATGTGCAATCACTTAGAATCAACTTCTCACAGAAATTTCAGTTCAAAAATATTAAACTGAAATGAAGAATCAATAGGCAGGCTGCGCTGTTTTTCAGAAGTCTCAATTCTCAAAATGGGTGTAACAATTTCTCAGCACATGGGCGTGAACCCTACTGGGCTACTTAGTGGTTCACAGGAGCAGTGCCCCTGTTTGTCTCATGTATTACTCTAGGTGAACTGAAAAAGGGAGAACAAAAGTAAGTTATAACACAGGATTTCCTTTGGTTGGAATTTTTCCTGAAAGAAGCTCAGAGCTAAAGATGAGATCATCATCAGTACCTGAACCCCTTTGACTGCAAATCACTTGAATCCAGAAACAGCCTCACCAGCTGAAGGCAAAGGCTTTCTGAGTCCTGCCCACTGTCTTCAGATCACAGGAGTGCACACAGAGTACAATGGGCTGTAAAGATTTATTACTGGCTTTAATTCACGGTATAGTCAAGTCCTTTTCTCCTAAAACAAATCCCAAGTTTCAGCTGCTTTTTAAAGTTCGTTTCCTTAGAGCCTTGATAGGGATTAATTTTTACATTACTTTGTATTTAAATTCCTTACTTAGCTAATCAACTACTCTCATTGGTCATTTAAACAAAGCAAAAAATATTACCCAGAAAACACATCAAAATCATACTTAATGTGTATACCTTTGTTTATGGTATTTTGTAAACTTGAACTATATAAATATTTTGCACTAGGGCTTGCTAGTTGCTGCCAAATTCCTTTTTGGTCTATTGGCATTGCAGTATTGTTAAACTTATTTGTGAAGACATTTTACTTTTTCTCCCTTCAATTCACTTCTATGGATAGAGGAAGGATGAATGAGGTGGAGCATTGAAAAAACCTCTAGGAGGAGTGTGACAGGGTACAGACCACAGAAAAAGACTAGGATTTAAGAGAAAGAATGGCTATATTGAGTGGGAGAAATGGGGGCACACATGCTAGCAAAAGATAATGTTATCTGACAACAGTGAGGACTAATGATGAGCCAGCTACTGTGGTTCTGATTGTGCAAACCACACTCTTCAAAGAATTTCTTCATCTAATCAAGAAAATTGTTGAAGCATTTGATGAACTCAAGGTCCATGTTTTAAACACATTTTTAAGTCACTGAAGAAAAGCTGAAGAGAGATAAGAAGGGTGTATATAATTTTTTTAAATGGAAATTTTTAATTTTTTGGTACATAGCTTCACTGTTTGCGCACACAGTAACAGGTTTGGGGAACAATTAAAGACAATGTCATTAATGCTAGGGGAGCCTACTGTATGACTCAAGTGGAGGTAATAAAATTAAGAAATTCAAACTGAAAGAACTTTATGGTTAATGTACTAAAATACTGACTTCACTATGCCACAGCTAAGACAAAAAAAATCAGTTGCTGGTATTTGCAGGACTGAGCATAGTTTAATCTCTATTTCACTAAATATTTTTTCATGTAGCCTCCATTACCATACCAACATTTTCACTCTCAGAAAAGACAAGAAAAAAATTGCTGATTTTCTCTTCAACAGTACTTTAAATGGCTGTTCTGTTCTGTCCCTTCTGCAGCACTGTGCTTGACCATGTAGGACCATGTTCTGCCATTGCACATTGCTTATTCTTTTCTGATTTAACTTCTTTTAAGGAGTTGTGTTATTAGACTAAGAGCTGAGGCATGGAGGATTCATACAGAAGCAGCCAGTTGGGTTCAGATCTAATTTCTCTTGATGAGGTTATGATTGCACAAGTGGGAACCTGGCTTTCTAGAGAGAAAGCAAACTTTACAGTGGTGAGAGGGATCTGTGCCAAAGGCAATATTGCTCACTCCTTACTATATTTGTAACCATGAAAGCCCAAATAACTCTGTTCATATCTCTGCATTTGTTGTTAAGCATTGTAGCAGATCACTTGTTTTTCTTGTCCTGAGGCTCCAAAGGCTTTCATGGTTATTTCATTGCTCTGTTTCTACCTTGCTGCATGATTTCTGCAGATGGGTACTTTTCTTGACTATACTGTTGGTGTGTAATAGCCCTTGGCACTTCCACTTTAGTGCCATTATATTTAATGGGAAAATGCTTCAAGCAGCTGCAACTTGCCTACTGTATTTTCTTAGGGCTAAATGGTTTTCTGGTGCACAAAAATAATGGAAAAGGAAAAATGCATTCAGTATCTGTGTGGATAGCCATGTCAAATGAAAGATACCTGCATAGACGTGCAAAAAAAGTCTTGAACTGTGTTTACCAGCTGTTACCACTGAAATGTCATATTTTTGCAGGCCATGTCTGCTTCTAGAAATGGTAATGCTTGCTATTTATAGTTACTAGCAAGGATCAATATGCAGAAAGGCTCTTGCTTATACTTGTTCCAATGGAGATCAGAATTACTACTAAAGCTTGTCCCCCACATTGGGCAACAATAAATTTGTCAAGAAATTTGTTTAGGGTTGGACTGACCACTAGACAAATTTCATGTGTTCTCTATTAAGCTGTCTCATTTCCCAAAGGGGGAGAGAAAGGGAATAAGGGAACTGCTATATCAAAGACCAGCCAATACCCTTTCCTGAGGAAATCTATGCCAAGGGTGAGTACACAGTAACAGGCAAATAGACCCTAATGCTATGCCATGCCAGCAGCCTGTAATGTAGAAGCTTGTGCAAAGTGCATCAATGTATTGTCAACACATCATCAATAATGTGGGGAAGAGATGGTGAGAGCCCAACTGTGACTGAAAAGACTCAAAAGAAAAAAAATATATATTTTACTGGGGCCCTGAACAGCAACAGACTTTTGAGCAGATCAAAGAGGAGATCATACAGGCAGTAAACCTTGAGCCAGTCTCAACAGGACTGGACATTAAAAATGTGTCCTAGACTGCAGCTGGGGATAATGGACCTACCTAAAGTCTCTAGCAAAAAGCACCAGGGAATACTCAAGGCTGACCTCTAGGATTTTGGAGTCAAGGATACTAAGGCTACAAGGCCAACTATACTCCAACTGAGAAATAATGGCAGCATGTGAAGGAGTTAAAGCTGCTTTGGAAGTGATTGGTACTGAAGCATAGCTCCTCCTGGTGCCATGATTACAAGTACCGGGCTGGATGTACAAAGATGTACATTCTTATCATGCCACTGCTGCTACATGAGGTAAATGGGTTCCATTAATCACACAGAGTTTGAACAGGAAACCTTAAACATCCAGGAATCTTAGAAGTGACCATAAATTGGACTTTGTAATGTGACCAGAAGGGGTAGTGACACATACTAAGTCCCACCATACAATCAATTGCCAGATAATGAAAAGCAATATGCTCTATTTACTGATGGATCTTGCTGTCTTGTAGGAACTCACTGGAAGTGGAAAGCTGCTGTGTGGAGTCCCATGCAATGAGTTGTAGAAGCAGCTGAAGGAGAGGGTGAATCAAGTCATTTTGCAGAGGTAAAAGAGATCCAGCTAGCCTTAGACATTGCTGAATAAAAAAAGTGGTCAATACTCATCGCTACACTGATTTATAGATGGCAGCAAAGGCCTTTTGAGGATAGTTAAAACAGTGGAAGCACAATAGCTGGCAACAAAGAGGCAAACCTATTTGGGCTTCTACATCGTGGCAAGGCATTGCTGCTTGGCTAGACAAAAAAGTTGTAAAAGTACCCCATGTAGATTCCCACATCTAAAAGGCCACTGAGGAGTGTCAAAGCAACCAGCAAGTTGATTAGGCTGCTAAGGTGGTCCAAACAGACTTAAACTGGATACATAAGGGTGAGCTAATTTTAGCTCAGTGGGCCCATGACACTTCAGGACACTGGGGAAGAGATGCAGCATACCAATTGGCTTGAGACCAAGGGGTAGATTTAACTACAAATAGTATTGCATGGGTTATCCATAACTGTCAAATGTGAACTTCAGTCAAGCTAAACAGTTACAACCTTTGTGGTATGGGGAATGATGGTGAAAATGTAAGTATGAGGAGGCCTGGCAGATTGATTATATCACACGTGTTCAAATCTTCCAGGTTAAGTGCTGCATGGTTACAATGGTGAAAGCAACCACTAGATGGCTGGAAACCTCCTGTACTGATGCCACTGCCCAGAACACCGTCCTTGGTCTTGAAAAGCAGATCTTGTGGTGACAGTACTCCAGAAAGAACTGAGTTGGACAATGGGACTCATTTAAAAAAAGAATCTTATAGATGTGTCCTTTGGCCCAGTTGTCAAGTGGATATATCTCATTCCCTATTCTGCACCAGCCTCTGGCAAACTGAAGGATATAATGGATTGCTAAAAACTACTATGAAAGCAATGGATATTGGAACTTCTAAAAATTGGGACAAGCATTTATCACAAGCCATGTGGTTAGTTAATACCAATGGATCTATCAGTTGAGCTGATCCTGCTCAGTCGGACCCTTTACATACATTAGAAGGGGACAAAGTCCCTGTAGTGTATGAAATGAGGTGGTTGTTGTGTGGTGGTTTTTTTTTTTTTTTTTTTTAAACTGAGTGGGTATTTCCTGCTTCAAAGTCAAACCCATTCATGGCATTAGTTTTGCTCAAGAACCTGGAAGTACTTGGTGGGTGATGATGAATTCCAATACATACCTCAATGGAATTTAAATCTGGGTGAGAATACTAGATTTAGAGCTGTATAATGTTGATTGCTACATAGCATTAACAGTGTTCAGTAAGTGGTTTTTAGAATAACGGTGATGACAGGAGCTAATTTCATCAAGTGGCATCCAGTAACTTCCTGAAGTGGACCTGCAACACATATATAACAAATTATATACCATTATTCCTGCCCTGAGAGACTTATGACAAATGGAGAGCCACAATCATTAATCAAATTAACTTCATGAACTTTTCTGTAGGAAGATGCAGGGAGAAATGGACAGGACAGGTGACCCTAAACTGAACAAGGTATTCCAACCCATAAGTCATATTCAGTATAAAGCTGAAGGATTAACAAGTGTTAAGCTCTCAATGACCAGAGTCATAGGAGGACTTTTGCATTTGATCCAAATCCATGCAATCCTGAACCTGGTTTCCAAATCCAGCTCCTGAATCTGCTTCCTATCTGTTACTGAGTTCAGTCTGGGACTTGCCTAGTGTCTGCCCACAGCATCAGTGATGATGCTGTTGTAATTGTCGTTGGGGAGTTTGGCTTTTTTGTTTATATATCTTTATATATTTCATTTTACTGTTATTGTTTCATTAAAGCTGTTTTGGTTTTATTTTCCAATCCATAAATCTCTCTCCCTTAATCCCTCTCTCTCCCTTTGGGAAGGGAGAGGTGTTAGTGAAGAGCATCTGTCATTTATCTAGTGGCCAACACAGCCCTAGGCCCTGACACCTAGTCAGAATCAATACGGTTACTCAATATATTTTGGTAATTATACTCATCATAAAAATGCAAGGTTTGAATACAGTTGCATATTATCTGTGATAGCTAACTAAACACCTTTAACAATGAAGTTGTCCATATCTGCTTAAAATAGTGGCCCACAAATAGTTCTTTAGCTTTAGGTGTTTTAATAAAGTTTGATAGTATCTAATTAGACAGACTGCAAGTCTTCATTTTATAGAAAGCCTTTCTTTGGGATATCTAACACCTTGTGGTGGCATGATCCTGACTGGCAACCAGATGTCCACCAAGCTGCTCTACTACTCCCCCTGTATCAACAAGGAGGAAATAACCAGAATCTCATGGGTCATAATAAAGAAAGGGAGATTATGTACCAATCACCATCATGGGTAAAACAGACTTGACTTGGGGATAATATTTTAAATTATTGCTAATTAATAGCAGATTAGGATACTGATAAATAAGTAACACACCTTCTCCCTTATCTTCTTCCCAGGGTCAGTTTCACTCCTGAATTTTCTACCTTCTCCTCCCTGAGCAGTGCAGGCAAATAGGGAGAGGGGGTTGTGGTCAGTTCACTACACTTCATCTCTGCCACTCCTTTCCGCTTGTGCTCCTCCTCTTCTCTAGCTATGAGTGCTACCCACAGGACACAGTTCTTCATGAATTGCTCTAGTGTGGGTCCCTCCCACAGGCTACAGCTTCTCAAGAAATGCTACATTGTGGATCCTTCCCACAGCTCTTCAGGAACAGACTCCTCTAGCCTGGGTCCCCCACAGCTCCTGCCAGGAGCCCGCTGTGATGTGGGCTTTCCATGAGCTCCACCTTCTTTCAGGATGTGATTTACCACATCTAGAGTATGTTTTCCATCAAAGTTAAGATAAACATGTCATAGAAGTAGAATAAATATGACACATTGTCTCCAAAATCAGGAATGAAAATAGGAGGATAATGTGAGGTAAATCTGTATAATCCATATGCAGAAATCATGAAACCGGGGAGAGTGAGGAAAACAGTAAATCTGGAGAACTATTTATTAGCTGTGTACCCATCAGACTGTACTCCTCTTGATGCTAAAGAGGAACTTGTTTCCCTTGTTGTACTTTGCAAGGGCTTCTTATATAAGTGCTAAATTTGTGCGGATCTTTGCAAGGAGTAGAAGCCAATAGTTTGGGATAAAGCTAAAAGGAATTAATAATGGTTCCCTGGTCTCCTAATAGGGCTGCATTTTCATTGGTCTGCATTTCCCTTCTAGTATTTTGGACATGAGAAGGAAGTAACTGGCTTAACATTATCTGTCTAGCAGACCATGCAATGACAGGATTTTATGAGGACACTGGAACCCATTGTTACAGTTTAGAAAAGATAAGTGGTAAATTGATTGCCTCTATTGAAGAAAAAAAAAAAAGAGGACATCTTCCTGGTCATGCTAAGTAACCTGTATGCACACCTAACATGATAGCCCTTGCATGATAAGGTGATTGAAGAATTGTGAAAGACAACAAAATCAAGCATTGAAATTTTATCAAAGAAGGAGTTTTTCTGACTTGATGAAAAATGGCCTGAGGTAAACCAATTCTATTCTAGCATTATTGGAGAACATTTTGAAGCTATTCTATCAGGTCCATTGAACAGACACCTATTTTCGATATTAAGTCATTAAACTCTGTTCCTGAATGTGATTTTCCTTTTTTCCTTAAATGCACTCACAGAAAATTAACACCGAATTACTGTGTGCTGAAAACTATTATTATGAATTCAAATATACAATTTCTTTTTTTTAAACAAAAAATGAGTAGGATATAGACTGATTGTGGATTTTTTTTTCCTTTTACTGGATATTCTTATTACATTTCCAGCAAAGAGAAGGTAAATGAGCCATAAAGTCTTCTGCAGTTTCTTTCTCTATTGAAAATAGGACTGAGTATTAAACAGCTATTGCATATTGCATACAAGCATTAACTCAACCAGTTATTGATTTTGATGGTAAGGTAAATCTACTAAATTCTATTTGTGATACCCAAAAGATTCAAACAAAGGAGATATGTTTTGGATTGCTATGTTAGTCATTATTTATTTACATTTCCATAAGAAGAAAACACACTTACTTATACTGATGCAGATGTAAACCAGTAGAAGATTCATTTTAGCAATGCTAGTATGATATTCAGAGATATCATCCTGCAAATAATGTTAGAATTGGTATTTTTAATATACAGAACCATAAAAAGACACCATTCACCTTACCCATTAGGCTTATTCATCGGTCACTGGCTTCTCCTCACTTAAAAAGTCTTCCTTGTTGACAGAAATAAAGTGAGAGCCAGAAAAGTTGTAGTGTACTTGTCTCCACTTGACATCTCCTTAGAGAGAACCCCCTGGTGAACTCTCTTTCCCATCTTTGTTTCAGCCCTGTCAACACAGTTTTAGAAGTCTAGATAACACGCTATTTCAGACAACACCTAAATTGGTAGTTATTTTGTTAGTCTTTCTAGCTTTTTATTTATCTATGACTGTAATATGATAAAATAGCACAACAGGGTATTTTAGAAACAGGTTTTCTGTGATTTTAAGGCAATTCCATTTATTTAATAACATTTTCCACAATTAGATGCCCATTTCTTCTAAGAAAGACTTTTGCCCACAGGCATCACTACAGATACTATTTTCTCACTCATTAAAAAACTTACATTTGTGCTCTATCGCATTTCAGCAGAGTATACTAGAAAAACCCTGTGCTGATTAAAATAAATAAGACATTGTGGAAAAGGGGTTATTTATCTCTTTAGTTTCGCTCTCATTGTAACGTGGTAAGAGGAATAAGCTTTATACAAAAATCTCATATGCAAATTGATCAAAACAAGCCCATGGAAGAAAGACTTGCATCTTTTGACTTGTCTATACTCCTATGACTAGCAGAAAGATTAGATTAATCTCACATAGATGCTTTCTTATTGCTCCATTTCAAGTAGCCATGGTCTATTCACCCATTGTAAATTCACAGAATGGGAGGAAACTAACTTAAACCCATCAAAAATTCCATCTAAACCTATAATCCTCAGAAAAGAGACCCTGCTTTCATGGCTGACCTGTGTTACAGGTATCATTCAGACTCCAGCATGTAAAATTCCTATTTCCAACATGTTACTAATAATTTATTCAAAGCATCATGGCTATCAGTAACCATTCAGATACTAGAACAGAACATATTTATTAGTTCACAGTTTAGTTTACACCATCTCTCAGATTAAAGAGTGCATTAAAAGACTTGCACACATCTGACTGATCTTGCATGATGCATAGAGCTTTTGCAGATGGCATAAATACAAATTGTTCTGTAGGTACATTGACCACTCTGTACCTGCACAGGGAGCTGGCCCAAATCTATTGCTAAAATCACATCAAATGTGTTTTTTAAGATATATGTGCTAACCCATCTTTCAGGGGCCTACCCTAATTCAATGAGACCCAAGGACTTAGTTTACTGTTACCAGGTAGTTCAAACATGGTTTTGTTGCCTATGTTAGGTAAACTGTCTCCAAAAATTACTTTAAGAAGAAATGGATGCGGTCAGCCACAGCAGCTGGCTTACCATACTGCTGACATACTTGCATAAAATTAAATGCAATTGTTTATAAGGTGCTAAAAATAGGTATCTTTTAAAAATATCTTGATTTTCATTGAAGTGCTGGGGTTTAAACCCCACTGTCCTGAATGAGAGTTGTCATATGGATGTTGTCCATAACCAGGCAAGAAAGACCCTCCTGATGGCTTTTCACCCAGGCCTTGCATGGTGAACTGCTTAGGTGATCGCCACCAAGTGCCCCCACCTTCAGCATTAACACTTTGTCCCACCTCCAGTTAATCACAGAAGAGCTGACTCTGCTTGCACTAGAGTTGGGGAAGCCTACCTACATGCTAGGCATGCTGTGTAGGATTTCTAGTTATTGGAAGGACACCTTGACTGCCCATGGCAGGTAGAGTTCCCAGCAACAGCAGAATAAGATTGAGACAGGGAGAGAGTTATGAGGCTTTCTCCTGGCAATTACTATATGATTGGGATGGGGCTGATAGCCTGGTTTACTCCTTTCCCCATGGCTTGGTTTTGTAATTGACTCACTCCCTTCTTGGCTGCATTGTATTGTGAGTGAATACACTGATCTATTTATTCTTCCAGTGATGGGCCGCCTTGGATCTGCTGCATATGATCTAAGACCAGAGGGAGGGATCTGTCTCTTGTGTTGCCCATTAATGATAATATCCTTCTTAGTTGTGCAAGTGGTCAGCAAAAGATTCATTCAGCTCTTAAAATCCTTCCCTGTTTTTTGTAAATGAAGAATTTATAGTAGAAAATAGTCCTTACAGATTGTAACGGTAAAAGTAAGACTTTCAAGGCAATTAAGGTCTGTTGTTGTCCTTGGGGTCCTGGCAATCATTTTGTAAAAAGTTAAGATCATTAAAAGATGCTTTTTAAAGTAAACAATAATGGTGGATGCAAATGATCAGGGCTTCCACAGTACCAGAACCCAGCTGCATGTAAGAATTCAGTAAAACAACAGTTTGAGGAGTATCACCAGATCCAGCAGAAAATGCTGCTGCAAGGATCCTTGCAATGGAGGTTCCTTTGCTGTCCCCTTCCTGGACAGTAAATGCCATGCTATTTGAGAACTTTTTTTTCCTATGCCAACATCACCCTTCGCAAAGATGCAAATAATTATTATTTTTTTTAAACAAACATGCTACCCAAGAGTGGCTATGCAATACAATTTTATAAAAAACATTTACTCTTGGCTTTTGCCTCTTATTAAACTTAAAGTAGCAATCATGCATGTGCTAAATAGATTTCTTTTTAAAAAAATACAGCAATCCAGGCATTGTGGCCTGTTCAGTAGTAAGTGTTTAAATTACACGTAAAAACTTTTTTGTTATTAAACCATAGTATTATACTCCTTTTTTTTTTTCCTTAGTATATATATACAAATGTGTTTATATAACTATAGGACAATTATAGAAAAAGCTATGAAGCTTAGAATTTAGTTTAGAACTATAGATTGTTATAATAATATCCTTTTGGAATTTGTGTAGCTTTTCTTTTTTAAATTAAATATTTTAAGATCAACTGCTGATTGAAGAAGATAGCATAGCTGTTCAAGAAATCAAGTTTCCTTATTTTTTTTTTTGCTTGTGATTACATTTTTCCCAATTTAAACAACAGACATACATTTCTCAAGCTTCTGCTGGTTTGTGTGTCAGTTACAATACCTACCTCATAAACACTTTACTTTCCTAGAAGTCTTTGAGTTTATATATATATGAAGCCATCAAGGAGAAATAGATGGATACATCAATTTGGAGACCATCAGTAAAGAAGGAATCTCCTTCTCCACAATATATATTAATGATAGGATATTTCTGAGTAGTTTAACTATCAGATGTTGCTGTGTAGATGTTGTAATCAGGTAGTCTGTGACTGGTAGCTGTAGAATGTTGTTGGATGGAGTGAAGTGGCCTATACTCTCTTTCAGATCTCTTCCTTAAATTATTTCCTATGTAACACTGCCTTAAGAATCCAATTCACATCTTTTTATTAATAATTCCAATATTCTGTATTGTATACACATCAAATTATAGGGAGAGATTATTTTATCCAGAAAAGTCGTTTTACAACCAGCTAGTACTTAATGATTTGTTTTATTCCAACATTAGAAATGCATGTTGTTTTTGTAACTAGGTATGTTCTGAGCTCACTCAATATTTTGTTTCCTCTTATATGTAGTTACATTTAGTATTTATAGACACGTTCATTCTCAGTTCAGGCCTAGCACTGTTTACCTAGTAAGCTAATAAGTTCAAGTCAAGATTCCAACAATTTAATATAAAGCCTTCAGGTAAACAGCATTTGAGAAATCATCACTCCTATCATAGCCCTCCATAAAAACTAAGCTCAATGAATTTGTTCCAGCTTTTTACATCAAGTTAAAATCTCAGTTTATGGGAGCAAGGAGCCTCCTAAATTCAAATCCTGTGGCTACTGAATGTGAGACTAACCTTTCTGTCTGATACAGGAGGAGACTTAACATGATGGGGAAGGTGGTTTTCTCAGGATGAGGTTCATTCTTTGCAGCCGGGATGCGTGGCCCCTGTGGTTCCCCTAAATACAAGAAGCTCAGCTGCATCATTCATAGAAGCTTTTGTAATGCAGGCACAGATATTTGGAAATTTATCTGGAGTTGCCTGGGCAGCTTCTGGTTTTGCTGCTGTTTGGCAATAACACATTTTAGACTATTTTCTGCATAAAATACAACAACGTGAAAAGGGAGGTAATGGCAGAAAGGACTTCAATCCCATGTCTTGTATTTTACCCTCTGTCTTCCAGACTGTATTCTGATCTGGGCTATATCTTTTTGTCATGAGTCTGAAAAAAGGCTGTGAACAGACCCCTCTCCCAAAGCAAAACAAGATAAATGGGAGGATGAGACTATCATGACACTGTTTGTCCATCAGTCCTGTTTTATGGAATGATACAGAAACCTGCTAATTCATACCCAACTCAAAGAACTATGCTTATGAAGTTC
The DNA here is from genome assembly GCF_000691845.1 of Merops nubicus. Taxonomy (NCBI): domain Eukaryota; kingdom Metazoa; phylum Chordata; class Aves; order Coraciiformes; family Meropidae; genus Merops; species Merops nubicus. The sequence goes on along the minus strand of NW_008611523.1, from coordinate 9,652 downwards.
AAGGCTTCAGAAGAGAATAACTATGGGCTTCTGAATGGCAAACTGTGTTAACAGGGTTCAGGAAAGAAAAAAGGCTACATTTCATTTCATAATCATAGTCTGCTTAAAATCATTATGTTTTGCTTACATCCCCAAACAAATCCTTATTAATAGCAAAAGACTGCAGGACAGAAATTGTAATTTATTCATTATCAAACTTCTGTTAATTAAGAGCTATATTTATATTGGACAATCAACAGTATAACATTGCTTTTAGCATCAGTGACATACAAATGAAAAAGAGCAAAAGATTGTCTGAGGTTCATATGTCATCTCTATGATGTCTTCATAAGTTACTCCTCAATGCATCAGTAGTCTCATCAAGATATCTCTATTGCAGATATGCAGATTAATCTGAATAATGTAACTGCCCTGACTGACATCTTCTTCTCAATATAGAGACATTTCTATATGACAGTCATTAGGAACATGTAGCCTCATGTTATAAGGCAAAGACAGACACGTTAATCCTAGTTGTTGTCTAGGTTCCCAAAGGAATGGGATCACACTTCTGGGTGTGAGAAGGGAACAGCCTCTTTCAAAAAACCCACTTTCCTAGTGATGTAAATCCATTAAAAGAATGTAAGCAATAATCAGAATAAAAGCACAAATAAAAACCATGTGGTACAACACAAAATGTATCTCAGTGTTTTGTTTTACTGAAACAATGAAGATAAGGATATTGTACATAATCTGATCACATTACAATATCAAAATCTCTACAGAGCAGTCCAGTAAATGTTTATTGGTGCTATTGGTAACTATCTTTAACAGGTAATAGTAATTTCCTTTAAATCATATTAGGAGTGTGGAAGGTCCTTTTTTAATTGGAGCCCCAGCCCACCGTGGAATAACATGGATCAAAGGCTCTGTAACAAAAAATCAGATAGGGAAGCTTCCTCTGGCAGTGGCATCCAAACTGCAAGCAAGTGCATATGTGGGTTATTATATGGAAGAGTGAAATTCTATACTGTTCAAATTAGAACACATGAAAAACTAGGTTCAAGTATAGGCATTTTACCACAGGGTTAAGTGAAAATAGTAGAAGGCCTTTTAAATCTGCCATGGACATTGTTATTCACCCACCTAAAACTCTGACCAGAAGCTGTCTCTTTTATGTCTGCAGCCAGATCAGCACTTTCTGTCGTTCCTAGTATTTCCTCTGGGAAAATGGGAGCTAGCAACCAAAGGTTGTGAAATAGAATTTTTTTCCCATGTGCATTTTCAGTTTTCTGGCTTCTTTTGTTGTAATTAGTTCTTCAGTGAGACAGATAAAAATGTCCAAAATATTATTTCCTGAGCTGCTCTTTTCACCAAGACTGTTTTGCATGCAATACAATTCTAAATCCATTCTTAAATTTGAAAGTACAAGTGCAGTAAAATCAAACTAATTTTCACTGAGATGGCCTACCTACAACTTCCATGGACACTTCTACCACTTTCTAGGGACTATCACAGAAGCAGAAAAGAAAGGAAGTTATTTGATATTGAGCAACATCTTTTCTTTTCCCAGTGATACCCAAAAACTATTGACTAGAAATGTACAGACACAGCAAGAAAACATTAATAGTTAAAAGACAACTTTCCTTCAGGCCTTTCTGCTCTGAAGTAGGAAAAGAGTCTGCCTGTTGTGACAGCAGAAAAATAGAAAAATAATTTGTCTACTGGGTAGTAGTATAGCAGTGTCACACTGGAAGGCAGAGGCAGCAGAGCTTGCCAGAGTGCCACAGAAGCCCTGATGCAGGTGAATTCAAGGCTTCCTGCTTCAGACACTCATTGCACTGCTCTCGGTGTCAAGAGATACGTCCAGAGAGTAACTACAAGTTTGTGTGTTGACTACAGGTGCTTTGTAATTCTCACAGTAACAAGTCCGGGTATGGGGATTTTAAAATTTTGTTTTTTTCCCTTTGAGCACAAGACCCCAGGCTTCATCCACTTCTAATTAATTTTGGTTCTGCCAGCAGAGGGCACGAGGAGGCAAACTTTGGTTGTTTCACAGTGACACTATTCCCAGTTTCCAACAGAAGGAACTGGAGTCTCTAAATGGGTTGTTGATTGGGAAAGAAGAACTGGAGATGCGCTTCTGAATGAAGGAAATACAAGAACATATCCTTGTATATATCTTTATTTTGGTGTCTTTCTTCTTTCACCTTTCATCTTTTGTACCCCAGAAGACAATGAGTAGAGGGATCACATTCCCTTGCTGTGGGAACATATTCATCTAGAAGAGGAAGGTTAATTATGCACCCATTTGTGCACCACAGAGTTAAGCTAATCTCAGAGGCTTGTCATCTGGGGGTCCTTGAAAAGATTTAAGAGAGAAGTCAGGGCCAGGGCCTTACTAACCTATTTGCATTGGCAGCTGACACACCATATTGTGCCATGAAAATTACTATTTAGCCTAGTGATCACCTGTTTATTAACTTGCAGTGACTTAATAAGTTAAGTTTAACTGTGGAAAAAAAAAAATGAAATAACAAATTACAGGCTCTGGGCCGCTGTTTCATAAGGCTGCTCATCAAGTTTAACAGATCTGTGTGGAATAGCCATAATAGCCTCATCCTCTCATTTATCTTGCTTTGCTTTGGGAGAGGGATCTGTTCACCACCCTTTTTCAGATTCATGACAAAAAGAACAGAATATAATTTGGAAGACAGAGGGTAAAATACAAGACATGGGATTGAAGTCCTTTCTGCCACTACCTTCCTTTTCATGTTGTTGTATTTTATGCAGAAAATAGTCTAAAATGTGTTATTGCCAAACAGCAGCAAAACCAGAAGCTGCCCAGGCAACTCCAGATAAAGTTCCAAGTATCTGTGTCTGCATTACAAAAGTTTCTATGGAGTATGCAGTGGGCTTCCTGTATTTAGCAAAACTGCAGGAGCAAAGAAAAGGTGCTACTCAACGTCACAAAAGCACCTTCCTTATCTGACTTTTGTGTTATTCCCTGAAAAGAGGTAGAAATGTCACTGGAAGTTGTATATAGGCCATCTCCGTGAAAATAGGTGTGATTTTACTGCACATGTACTTTTAAATGTATTTGGGGTGGTAGATAAATGAATTCTCTCATTTGGCTTCTCTCTCCTGTTAGTTAAGACTTTTACCCTAGCTTGGTCAATCCTGTTGTAAGAAAGTGTTTTGGTTGTAGGTGGATAATACTAATAGGCTGGCTGCTGTCACTCCTGTACTCCATTTTAGAGGAAGCCTACTCTGAAGTAGCTTGTCAGCCCTGTGACAGTTCTGGGAAGGTCAGACAAGGACTGGTTTAAAAATCATGAATTACAAGAGGCCAAGAGGAACCTAATGAGGTTCAACACGAATAAGTGCAGAGTCCTGCACCTGGGCAGAAGTAATAAAATGCACCAGTACAGGTTAGGAGGAGATCTGCTAGAGAGCAGCTCTGTGGAGAGGGACCTTGGAGTCCTGGTGGACAAGTTCTCCATGGGACGGCAGTTTGCCCTTGTGGCCAGAAGGGCCAGTGGGATCCTGGGGTGCAGTAAGAAAAGTGTGCTCAGCAGAACAAGGGAGGTCCTCGTGCACCTCTACTCTGTCCTGGTGAGACCTCACCTGGAGTATTGTGTCCAGTTCTGGGCTCCCCATTTCAAGAGGGACAGAAATCTGCTCCAGAGAGTCCAGCGAAGGGTTACAAGGATTATTGGTGGACTGGAATGCCTGCCGTATGAGGAGAGGCTGAGAGACCTGAGGCTTCTTAGTTTGGAGAAGAGAAGACTGAGGGGGATCTAATTAATGTGTATAAATATATGCGGGCTGGGTGTCGGGAAGGAAAGGGGCAATCTCTTCTCACTTATGCCCTGTGATAGGACACAGGACAATGATCACAAGCTGGAGCACCTCAACATGAGGAAGAACTTCTTTACTGTAAGGGTTACAGAGCCCTGGAGCAGGCTCCCCAGGGAGGTTGTGGAGTCTCCCCCCTTGGAGACTTTTAAGACCTGTCAGGATGCATTCCTGTGTGACCTGCCCTAGACTAGATGAGAAAAGTGTGCTCAGCAGAACAAGGGAGGTCCTCGTGCACCTCTACTCTGTCCTGGTGAGACCTCACCTGGAGTATTGTGTCCAGTTCTGGGCTCCCCATTTCAAGAGGGACAGAAATCTGCTCCAGAGAGTCCAGCGAAGGGTTACAAGGATTATTGGTGGACTGGAATGCCTGCCGTATGAGGAGAGGCTGAGAGACCTGAGGCTTCTTAGTTTGGAGAAGAGAAGACTGAGGGGGATCTAATTAATGTGTATAAATATATGCGGGCTGGGTGTCGGGAAGGAAAGGGGCAATCTCTTCTCACTTATGCCCTGTGATAGGACACAGGACAATGATCACAAGCTGGAGCACCTCAACATGAGGAAGAACTTCTTTACTGTTAGGGTTCCAGAGCACTGGAGCAGGCTCCCCAGGGAGGTTGTGGAGTCTCCCCCCTTGGAGACTTTTAAGACCTGTCAGGATGCATTCCTGTGTGACCTGCCCTAGACTAGATGGTCCTGATCTGGCAGGGGGTTGGACTCAATCATCTCCAGAGGTCCTTTCCAACTCCTAACGTTCTGTGGTTCTGTGATTCTGTGATAATGCTAGCACTATGATGTACAGAATTGGGGCCTAATCAACAGAATAGATCTCTAAAATCTTTCCTTCAGTTTTATAGGAGTTAAAATTTAAAAATGCATTCACATTTTAATAAAATGGTAAAGAAAATAAGTAATAAAAAAACCCCAAGGATTCCATGCTTTAACTAAACTTGGGAAGAAATACACTCGTTCCCAAACACTTTGATCACTTCCCATTTTTATCTGACACTAAACATTTGGAAGTGAATGTTTTGCACAGCTGCATAGGTGCCATTCAGTGAAAATCAGTGAGTTCTTTTAAAATGAAGAATTTCTTTATCAGAAAGGGTTTATTAATGTACAACAATTTAAATGGCAATGAAGTTAAAGGAAGTGGTATTTTGCTGAGGCTATTGAGTTTCTATCTATTCAAAACATACCTGGATGTGATTCAAGAAAGTACATTTTGCCCAAATAAAAATTCTTGATGTTTGTTTAAGAAGAGCTACCAAATTAAATCTTACAGCTTTTTCTTTCCTATTTTATTTTCTTTGTGGCTAAGACTTAGGTATAAAAGAACTACCACATGTACTTTCCATCCAGCATGACAGCTATCGTTTTTATTTATGAACTTGTTTATTGAGGTTTGTCACTAAAATAGAGTAGCACACTGAGGACACATCCTGGGAGCTGGGACCACTAGGGGTCCCACGCAGGGCGTGGCAGCCAGGTCCAATCCCACCCCCCAGCAAGGAGCAGGGCAGCTGGGGAGACACCAGGGCTGTCTCACACTGGGGCCTTGGGGATGACCAAGGCCAGGCTGGTATATAGGCCCATGGGTTGTCCTGGCTGAGCAGGACTCACAGCCAGGATGGGCTGTGGGGAGCTGGAGACTAGCCCTGCTGCAGCATCTCTGGGGCAGGGACTGGTGGTCCTGGGGGGTCGATGTGGTGTCCTGGGCCATGGGCAGGGTTTGGGAAGCCCTGAGAGGGGCTGGACAGGCATAGGCAGAGCTGAGGTGCCTTTAGGGCCCCGGCATGAACTGGATTTCTGAGAACCCTAATAGCAGTGTATAAAAACATACCAAGGTGACCAGCCAACAGCAGTCAGATGTCACAAGGGAATCATAGTTTATCTTAGCCACCAAATAATAATAAGTAGGAAAAAATCAGGAAAATTAACATAAACAATTTCAGCACTGACATCACATCCAAGACAACTGCCTCATTCTCCTCGTTCTTCTATCATATATCTGAGTCATTACATATATAAGAAGCACTATAATGGTTCTTAAACAATTTGAACAAATTTTACTACCCCTTTGCTATCTTTAGATCCAAAGTAGTGGTGAATTTATGGTGCTGTGTGTGAGGGAAGAAGTCTTTCTTGGAAAGTATTTTCTGTCATGGTGCATGAAGAGTACTATTAAAAATGCATTACATTTTAGCTCCATAGGGCACTTCCTTCTTGTGCAAGTGCTCCCACTAAACTAGGAAATTTTGGATATTCAGCATTTCTAAGAATTACATCTCTATGTGTCAGTTTCTATATTTAGTTTAAAATACCAATATTTAGCTGCTTGTGTTTGAAAATACTGGCCCATTTTTAGAGATGCAAAAGCAACATTCTAATTCTGTACCAACAATCATGCTGCAGGCTGAAAATACCTGGTGACCTGAAAGTCCAAAATGGCTTATGAACTTCTGAAGTGTTGTGGTCTGATGAATATGACCTCTTAACAGAGAGATGGTTTCCAAAGCTGGGCATTTATTTTTTTTTTATTGTTTTTCTGATATCTAAAAAGCAAACTCTACAGAACTAACTAACCAGCTTTCCTTTCATTATGCTCTTGGGCTTGTAATTTGGAGGGTAACCTTTTCAACACATGCCTGGCATAAACCCTAGAATTTTATATCTAAAGATTATGTATTAGAAGGTTGGAAAAGGAAGAAAAAAAATCTTGTTTTATTTTAGTATTGCTATGAAGGTATTGGATGCATTGCACACAGAAAATAGCATACAGTGAAGCTGCAAAACAAGGAATGTTTGCCTCCTAAAGGGTTGTTTTTAATTGTATCTAAAGCACTGCAACTGGATCATTTCAGTTGTGAAGGTCCTGCATTTACTTTTCCAATTGTGAGAAATTTATTTACTTTTCAAGACAGGGAAAGTCTGTTTCCATAATTATTGCATAGTAAGATCTTCCTTTAATAGAGCTCTTTTTTGATCTTCTGAGGGAATTGAATTGTATCTTCATAATTCCTTCATACTTAAATAAATCCAGGTGAATTACTCACTGATTACACTCATATGCAAATACCAATTGTTTTCAAAACAAAATAGACCATGCAAGCTATAGCTATTGCTTGTTTTTTCTATTCTGAATCTTGTGCACTGGGGGTTCATGAATTTGGGAAACACATAATACAGTAATAAAGAGACTCCACAGTTATTTAGTATGAGAGATACAATGAAAAAAAAAAATTCTTTAATATTAACAGAAGTTAAACCCATTATGTCGTATCTATAGAATACAGTCTTGTATTATTACTACAGAAATTATCCTCATCACTGGAAATACAGAAAATAATGCTATGATTGTCCAGATAGAATTATTCATAAATATTGCTGAGACTGACATAAATCTGACATCTTACCAGCCTAACTACCTTATTCTTATTCATCATCAAAACAAAGTCCTGATGAAAATTTTGCTTTTCTGTCAACATGCATTAGAATCTAAATTTACAAATTGAAATCTACCCTATATTAAAAAAAAAAAAAAAAAAAAAAAGTACAACATAACTTTGCAGATGTTCCTTGCCTCAAGACAGAAAAGGGGTTTATGTGCATAGTGTTATGTAAAGGTTAGGCTTTTGCTTTTGGTGATTCTGAAGAATTCACCACATTAAAAAACCACTGTCCACACCTGACCTAAGTTCAGAATCCCCCCTTTATAAACTCATAAATGTTAAGATTTTAAACTTATTCCAAGCTATACACACTCTATGTTTCAATTGAAACCACAGAAATCAGTGATTGTCTACACACTAAGGAAAGTTAAAGTTTCAATTAGAAAATATAGAAAATATAAAACTGAGAATACCAAAAAAAAAAAAAAAATTATATGCAACATATGCAACAGGGAAAAGCCATACAGTAATCCTGAGTGAATGAGTGGTACAGGTTATTATCCCTGTTTGAGCCCTAATCCATCCCTGTGTCCACCTGTGACAGATACAACTATCCTGACAAAAATCTAATAATGGCCATGGCTTTGCCAGAGACCTGATAAAGATTGGTTCGGTTCCTCACAGACATTAGACCAGTGCCTGAAATGCCTCAGGGTCAAGGCCCTTAGCCTGTTCTTGTCATGAGCTTCTCCCCAACTAATTAGAATGGCCACAGTGTGTATTTGATTAGGGTATAAATGGACCCCCACCAAGGAACAATTTTGAGGTGGTTCCCTCAGACCAAGTGTGCTTTGCAGTCAGACCCTCTCCTTTTATATATGGAACACTATCTAAGGGTCCCAGGGGAGCAGAGAGACCCATCAGGAGCCTGCCAGGAGCCTGCAGCTTTCAAGGGAGAGGCTGACGAGGCCTGGGCAATAGAAAGCACACCCACACCCATAAAAGAGGTACACAGAGCAGGCAAACAGGGCATGGTGCAGTAGTTTGTGTGGCAGTTCCTGTACAAAGATGCTGAAGCTCTGCCAGCTCAAGAGGCAAGGGAACTCATCCTAATTGACCCTTGAGGCACAATGGTGGGCACTCATCGCAGACCAAAAGCTGCAGTGGCTGGGGTGTCTGCACAATCCACCCCAGAACTGACCAATGCCCCTACCCAGAAGGAGTTGCTGAAGGGAGTGGCTGCCATGAAAATCCCCAAACCAGGACAGAGGGGAATCCAACAATGCTGAGGAATGGAAACTTGTAGAGGTAATAACTGGCAGGATGAAGAGACCTCCCTCAAATCCTGAGGTGCCCCTGCAGAACCACTTCACAACCCTGCAGACTGAAGAGGAGAAAAAGGTGGCATCAGCTAACACCTCAGAGCTAAGGCAGACAGATCGGCTCCACATGTAGCAACCAAGAAAAAGTGTCGCGTCATAGTCTGGCCAGCCTTAGGTGGGAACCAGTTAAGAGATCACTATGAGTTGATCACATTAACTTGGAGGCGCGGCAAGAAGCCACCTTTATTAGAACTGACTCTGCTTGCAGTGCAGTTGGGTGGCCTGCATCCTGCGTACACAGTGTATGTGTGGTGTTCTGGCTATTGAAAGGGCTCCCTGACTCTACATGGCAAGTGGATCTCCCAGGAAAGTGGGACAAAATTATGAGTCTTTCTCCTGGCAGTTGCTATATGATTTGGATTGGACTGATCACATGGGTCTTTCCATCTACCACAGCATGGTTCTGGAGTCATCTTGCTCCATTCCGCCCACCCTATGTTGTGAGTGAATATATTGTCTTATTTCTCCCTCCAGTGGTCTGGCATCTTGGATCATTGGTCTATGATTTAAGAGTGGAAGAAGGACTTTGGCTGTTGGTTTTCCTATTGATAATATCCTTCTCAGCTGGGCAAGCAGTCAGCAGCAGAAGAAGAGGAATTCCACAAAGGTGATCAGAGGGTTGGAACACCCAGCTTTTTACAAGGGCTTGTAGTGATAAGGTGAAGAGTAGTAGGCTCAAACTGGAAGAGGGTAGATTTTGATTAGATGTAAAGACAAAGCTTTTCACTATGAGGGTAGTGAGACAGTTGAACAGGTTGCCCAAGGAAGCTGTAGATGCTCCATCACTGAAGATATTGTATTCAAGACTAGACTGGATAGGGCTTTGAGTAATCTGGTATAGTGGGAGGTGTCCCTGCCTATGGCAGAGGGTTTGGAATTACATGGTTTTGAAGGTGCCTTCTGACCCAAACCATTCTATAATTCCACAAATTGAGTGAGCATCACTCCACCTTGGGTGAGTGAATATTTCTTTTGGATATACCCATGAGTGACCCATTGCCCCCTTCGGGTACTCTTGTTGTGTGAAGCGAGCCCTCATTC
>NW_008611522.1:84608-85252 GCF_000691845.1 Merops nubicus | reverse complement strand
GGGGCTGGGGTCGAGGGGCGGAGGGACAGCCGCCCATTGAAAGAACCCTGGCACAGACATGCTTACCCCAAACCCCAAAGCGCTGCCCCGCCCGGATTGCCTACAGTCCCGTCTGAATTTCCAAATGTGACAGCAGATGTTTACATCCCAGACTCGGTTTTCATTTAGTTAAAGAATAACGCTCAACGAGTCAGGTTTGACTCTAGCTCATCTCACCTTCAGATCCTCAGCAGAATACAGCAGCAGGGCATTTATTTGAAAACAGATATTTCCCTTTGTGCTGTTAACTGTGGAAATCATTTGTGGCTGTGCAATCCCTTTAAATCTAAGGTGACATTGTCCTTTGAGAGGTGAGAGGCAGTGCTGAAACACTGAACATGGTTTCCCTAACCCAAGGTGGCCATGAGGAGAGGGAAGCCACGAGCAGTGATTGCAGGCTGACAGCGCTAAGTGGGTAAAGTGCAGAGTGTGTCAAAAGAGCAGATAGTTTAAAATGGATATTGATGCATCAACTACAAGGTGTCCTTGAACTTCAGGAGGCAGTGGAAAGAGCAAAACCCCACTCAGAAAATGCTTGGATTTAATTTGGTTTGTATTGGTATTGTACTTAGCCTGGGAGCTGCAGAGACTGTGATACTTCCTCT
>NW_008611522.1:70620-84577 GCF_000691845.1 Merops nubicus | reverse complement strand
ACCCTCGTGGCTAGGGAAGAAGGATGCTCATGGGAGAAAGTGCTGCACTTGCTCTTGCTCCATGTACAGTCTATTTCTTCTGTAACTACAGGTAAGGCACTCAGAGCTCCAGCCACACACACAAAAATCAGACATCTCAGTGACTCTGTGGATTTAGACTCTGAGGTCTTTGTGCTTGCCCACAGGAAGGAGGAATATGTTGACAGTTAACAACAGGGGCAGGGACCATACAGATACCTGCAAAGGACTATCCATCAAGTAGCTTCATCACCAGAGGCGTGATTTGTCTGCCACCAGTCAGATAAGTAACAGTGTGCTCAATCTGACAAAATCCACCTTGTGCAGAGGGTGGGTGCTAACAGATAGGCAGCAATTTAGTTTTCTTGGATGGCACCAAAATCTCACATTTTACTTACAGAAAAGGCCAAATTTCACTCTCTAAAAGCTGCTTGTCACCTACGAGAAGGCTTGTCCATCACAGCACTCTCAGCAATCAAAATGACAAATACCCTGACACAAAAATGGAAACACAACCAAACCCATGTTATCTCTTTTTTCCTGTAAAGAGAGCAGCTCTTTGTCTCAGGGCAGTGGCAGCTGGATCATCTCTCACCACCAGCTTTCTATTGCTTCTGAAAAAAAATCAGAATATTTTGGATGGAACTGTGGGGAATAACCACGGAAACAGTCTCTCATATTTACAGGCCAAGAGCACACTTCCAGTGTAAAAGCCACACGGGGTCAAAAGGTACCAACCTTTGCCATAGGATGGGGACAGCGAGTCTTATGAACTAAGAAACACTGGAAATAAATTTTTCTCCCACTCCAGGACCTCACAACCTTGCTGAAGTCCATTCCTTCCTATGTCTTAGCAAGCTGCAAAGTAAAAATCAAACCAGCCCTGCTTAAATATTGCACTGAAAAGCAACAGAATTGCTTTGTGAGGGAAAGGCTGAGAAGATTCAACCATTTTAACTACCTCCATTTACCATATGCAGCAGAGCAGGAGAGTCAGGAAAACCATCTCAGCTACATCCCGCCCATGGGAATGGAAAGTCTCAGTGGCTGCATGGGTATAAACAGGGAGCTGAGTGCAAGCAATTGGCAGCACTCTGCAGTGTTACACAAGTCGAGTTGTTTAAGGAAATAAAAAAGTGGGATGTGGTAAAAGCCAGCCATTGTCTCCTCCTGGACAGCTGCCCACTCTGCAGGCACTTACTGCTTCTTTCAGCTTTTAGGCTGAATTTAATATTTCCACAGTCCTGGAGATGGTCCTATCCAGATTTGTGTGACATCCAGTATAAATATAAAAACCTCCTTCTCTAGAGGCATCTCGTTGGATTTCTGTTTTTCTTGCCAAAACATCTTCTCCCTGATCTAAAGGAACTTGGCCCATCAGTGCATCCCAACATTCTTTGGAGCATCATCAGAGATTCCAAGACCTACATTAGCTGAGCAGTTGGCAAGCTTCCAGTCCCCCTAAATATTTTCTAAGCACTCGGCTCCCTGAGGGAAGAGATTTAAGAAGAAATTGGCGTGCAGTGAAACTACTCCTATTTGTGCTGCCACTGTCAGAGAAATGGCTCTGGGCCTTTTTTGGGAAGCTGCAGGTCTCCACTAGCATTTTGACATTTTTGCCTTTTTTTTTTTTTGTAGCTGACAGTGGCTGAAAAGATGAAACATCAATTCACCTGTTCCCCAACTGGGTGCTGAAGAGCATTGGCATCTCTGTACATTGATATTTTGCCCTTGACCCGTGGTGATCCACACCCCTGGGATTTGAAATCCCTGCCTGGTCCCTCCCTCCTTTTCCGCAGTGCACAGTAGCACAATGCCCATCCCCACTGCACTGAAGATGAGATTTCCTGGCATCATCCCTTCTGATAGAATAGACTGGGAATTTGCAGAAGATTCCTACATTGAACCTACGCCACCAGTAAAACTGCCCAGCTTTGCAAGCAGATATCCAAGTGGGGTCCCAGAGAGACTATGGTGAAGGTCCCATGGCAGGGATGGGATGACCAGAAGGATAAGTGCATCCAGCATAAGTAGTCCCCAGATCTGGGAGGGGGAAGAGGTTGGTTCTCTCCTTTTCCCTGCTGTCTCTTTTGATTTGTACCCACCACAACCTCTGCCAAGGAAGCTGAAGCAATACTGGAGATGCTGTGGTTCAGTGTCCTGTCAGCACAGGGCATCTCTGGGTAAAAGGCAGAAACTGTAATGACAATTATGCCATTTTCCTACTTTTATTGGGGCAGTTGGAGCTAACACCACAGTGCAAACCCCTTCCGAATGTTCTGAACCATACCCATCACTGCAGCAGCCAACTCCCCTACCAGGGGTGCTCCTCCCAGCTTTGGCAGTGCCAAAGGACTCATCTCGTTCCCAAGTGCTCCATTCTCTCTGTGAGGAAGGAAGAAAGGGTTTCAGCACAGTTGTTATGAGCAGAAAGCCCAGCCCCACAGAAGGGCAGGTGCTCTTTAGAGAAATCACCCATGTGGAGAAAAAAAATGTAGATTTGGATGCTGATATCCCTGGGAATTCTTGACACAAATATTCAAGCAGACAAACAGAGGTAAAGGAAATACAGACTGAATACTTGCGACGCTGTCTTGGAAAAGACTCCTATGACTCAACATATAGGATCTATCAGGCCATGTTTGCTCTGAGGTCAGTAGCACAAAGACAATATCCCAAAAATATAATTTTAGCCTAGGAATGCCTATGAAAACTATTTATAATTGCAAGATAAAATCAGAGGAAAAAAAAAAACTGAGGCACATTATTGTGGCTGGATGTTAAAATGCTGAATACTTTAAAAAAAAAAAAAACCCAGAACTTTTACCTTTCCAGTCACTTTTTAGCTGTACAGGTATAGCACAGAGAGGGCATGGATTTTTCCTAGGCTGTGCAAAAATGCTGCCCAAGTGCCACGGTTTACAATCATTACAGACTTGTACCCCGCCAGACAAACACAGCCTTGTCAGGTGTCTTATCTTAGCAGAGGCTTTTCCCAGGGGAATTTTGCTCTAAGCACTTGGGATTGTTTCCTAATGGCCAGAGGAACAAATGCTGACTCTTCCTATGGGATGCAAAACCTAAGGGAACTGGGGCTATTAAATGATAAGTGTTGGGGCTTGTCTCTAGGAAGGCAAAAAGGTAAAGCAAATTGTTACAGATATTCAGTTTTTCCTCTCCCTGCATGGGGCATAACTGGAGAAAGCAGGGCCAGGCAGCTGTTTGACTCCTCTATGAGGCTCTGAACTATTAAACTCTATTTTGTTTTCATTTATTCAGCCTGCATCTATATTTCTAAACATTCTTGTATAGATGCTCTGTCTCTAATCTCATACTGAGGCATCATTGCTGCAACATCATGAAGTCACAGTGTCCTTCAAGCCCCAAGTCAGCTGCAGCGAGGGATTGTGGCATAGGTAGTCTCCTGGAGTTTGGCCAGCCCTGAGGATGATGCTGGACCTGTGAGTGCAAGGGAAAAACCAGGAAGGGCAGCAGCGTGGCCACAAGGAGCATAAGCCACAGGGAACTCCACCCATGAGCCTATCCATGGACCTCTGTCCACCAGAATCTGGCCATATATTCATTAATGAGATGACTGCACCAGAGAATTCCCAACTGACTATCATAAAGCAGGAAAACTCCAGTATCCCCATCACTTCTGAAAGAGAATAAGGTTAAGTGAATTATCAAGGTACTTTGGGAGCCTGGGCAGTAACAGAAGCTTCCAGACTCTTACTCTTCCACAAAAAGACCCAATTCTGGCCTCTCAACATGAGTTTTAGGTTTAACCCTCATTACAAGAAGGTAGAACTACAGACAGCCCTAAACTTCATGCTCTGACTGATAATAGAACCAAACAAAAAAAGAAATATTATGAGCAAATTTTGCTTGTGTAACTTGTTTTGTAAAATTGTTTTCTATGTTTCTGTGCATGTTCAAGATTTACACTGCCACAATTTGGCTGTGTTAATCTTTAACTAGCCTACACAGCACATGGGCTGATCAGACAGGCAGCTCCAGGAGGGAAGAGGGCAGAAAAATACAGCCATAAGGAAGGAAAAATGTGTAGGAGGTTATTTTACAAACCAGTGAAACCAACCCGAGGGCTATAAATCAAGATGAAGTTAATATGTCTTACTTCAAGAAGGCCCCAAGCATTGAAAAAATGAAGTCTGACTGAAATAATGAGACTGATTTGAACATAATGAAAGAGAAATTTGGTGTTGGTGTGACAGCAGAGCATTGCCAGGGGCAGTCTCTGTTAGATCTGTTTTACTGCAGACGTGCTGGTTTGATTCTTGGCATCACTAAGTGAGAGATGTTCACACTAGGAAGCTGAACCCAAATCATCTTACATTTCTAGAGCTGTCTGAAGCTGGATACTTGGAACCACCTCTGAAGCAAAGCAGCTGCTTTTTGTTGTTTCTTTGGATTATAGGAAGAGAGGGACTCCACGCTGCACTGAGCTCCGTTCCTGGGTGTCCTAGCTGGGCATTCATGGCAACTTTCAGCCATCAGCAGAAAGTGCTACCTAATACTGCATGGGCATGAGAGCTCAGAGAGGTCCTGCTGACCCTGCCTTGTCTCCAGCTGCTCTAACATCTGGGTGCTGCTAGCTGAAACAAAAGCCCAAAGCTGACATGTCTCAAATGCACCGGCCAGCTGCAACTGCACTGACCCTTCAGCAAGCCCACTAACAGACTCATGAGCCAACAACTCAGGACCAGCCAATACACTGCTTAGTTACCAGCCTGCCTGCTTGGACTACTCTGCTTGGACCACAGGATGCTGCATTACAAACAGAAGGTGGTCAAGGTTCAGTGACTATCAAATTCTGGTACTATGCCATGCCCTCTGGACACTATTTTGTCCCAAAAATACACATGAAGAAACAGAAGAGTAAGATGAGCCCTACAGTCAAAAGAGAGCTTGTAATTCAGGCAAAATACACCTATAGCAGGTCCTCAATATCAAACAGAATCTGTAAGTTGTACAGACAGCTTTCCCAGATGACTGCCAAGCTGTTTCATGTATGCACCACAGCCATCAATAACAATTTGCCATTGCTGCTAAACAGCACGCATAGCGTGGGAAAAGTTCCAGAACTGTGGGGCATGAGGTTGCAAAGCCAACACTGGGTCTTTGAGAACCTGGCATAAATGGATTTAGTTTTTCATCTTTTCCTGCCCTCACTTGGGCATGTAGTGCTAGTCATGACCTCCAGAGACTACTTATCTTTGCAGAGGAGGAGCACACTCTGCCTCTTCCAGGGACTCCTGCCTATTTCTGTGCTTGTACATATCCTAGCCACTCACACAGATTCCTCATAGCCAGGAGCTTGCTCTAGGCTTGCTTAGCTGTATCTCTGCTGCTGCACATGTGCTGGAAAGCACTTCACGACCCTTTCAGGTCCCTCTCCCAAACTCATCATAAACCCACCCTCCATCCAGAATGCTGAGACATGCTCCAGAACTACAGCCCAAGGTTACATTCTTTTAAATATGCTTTCAACACTCCTTCAGGCACCAGAGTGAACAGCCATATCTCCAGGAGCTCAGACAAAATCTTTCTGCAAATGTTGTCATGTCAGGAGCTGCAGGAATTCAAGCATTCTGGAAAACCCAGACCCTTTTGGGGTCTCCCTGATCCAAGGCTGTTTTGATAAGCTGGGCCTCCCTGACTGCAGTGTCATTCAAGATGACATATTTCAAGCAATTACCCATTTTCCATCTGAAAAGGAATGCTAGTTACCCAGAACTCAGATTCTACAATGCTGTGAGCTCAGATGGTTTGGAAAGCTCTCATATCTTTACAAGTGAGGATCATTTTAAGGGTCTCCTGAACATAAAGGCTTGGCAGATATCCGAGGAAGTAGGCACTGCTTCTAGGTCCTCACATGTGAAATAATAGGGTGAAGTTAATTGAAACAAATACATATACAACATTTACATACTGCTGATTTTTTTTCATAATGTCTGCTTCTATACTATGTTATTATTATAAAGTAACTGCCTCTACCAATTTTATCTAACTATGATCCTTTATGTCACCAAGGCAATTTGATTTTCTGGATTGTATTGAATACATGGAGGAATGGGAAAAGGTTTTATACAATGTTCTTTGTTTCTTTTTTCCTTAGTTTGGGGGAATTTCTCCACAACAAAAATATAGATATTTTTGTTTGCCTTCTTGATTGAAATTATACCATATTAAGAACTGCACATTGCCTACATTGAGCTTGTATCTGGGGCTAAACTATGGCAGTTATTCTGTCACCTGCTGACCCCTCCCAGGAGGAGGAGGAGGAGCCCTCATTCTCATCAAACTTCCCCCTTTATGCTGAGCATGACCTTTATGGTCTGGGACACACCTTTAGGCAGCTCAGGTCAGGTGCCCTGGCTGACTCCAAACTGCTAATGCCTGCAGACCACGGCTGCCCAATGACTGTCTCAGCAAAACCAGGACAACTGCTCACTTAGGGGACCGCGACAGGCTGGACCCATGGGCCACGGTCAGTTGTATGAGCTTCAACAAGGCTAAGTGCTGAGTCCTGCAAAGCTATTGACTTGGGAAGGAGTGGCTGGAAAGCTGCTCAGTAGAAAGGCACAGAGGAGTGTTGACTGAGAGCCAGCTGAACATGAGCCAGCAGTGTCCCCAGGCAGCCAAGAAGGCCACCAGCATCCTGGCTTGTGTTAGGAATAGTGTGGTCAGCAGGACTAAAGAAGTGGTCATCTCACTGTACTTGGCACTGCTGAGGCCACATCTTGAGTACTGTGTTCAGTTTTAGACACCACAATACAAGAAGGACAGTGAGGTTCCATAGAGGGTGCAAAGAAGGGCAACAAAGCTGGTGAAGGGTATTGAGGATATGTCTTATGAGGAGGAGCTGAGGGAACTGGGGTTGTTTAGCCTGAAGGATGCTGAGGGGAGACGTTATTGCTCTCTACAACTGCCTGAAAGGAGGTTGTTGGGAGGTGGGTGTTGGCCTCTTCTTACATGCCACAACTGCGAGAACAAGAGGAAATGGTATTAAGTTACACCAGGGGAGGTTTAGGTTAGACATTCAGAAAAACTTCACTGAAAGGGTGATCAAGGGCTGGAACAGGCTGCCCAGGGAAGTGGCTGAATCACCATCCCTCGATGTATTTAAAAACCATCTAGGTGGGGTGCTCAGGGATACGGTGAAGAAGTGGCCTGGTAGAGTTAGATAATGGCTGGACTCAAAGATCTTGAAGGTCCTTTCCAATCATAGCAATTCTGTGATTTTCAATTAATTTTCAAATGAGCATTACATGAGTTGAGATGTAACATTGTTCTCACTGCACATCTGATGTTCCAGTCTTGAAAGGATTTTGAGTTAATAGGCTCAGCTTCTTACATAATAAAAGCTAGAACAGAAGAAAATACACATGAGGAAGTTCAGCATCTGATATTCTGAGTTTCCTAAACACTCAGTAAATTCAATGGAAAGCGAAAGTGTAAAATTCAAGTCATGAATGACTAGACATGAGCTTGTGGTTAATACATTTGCTTGTGTCTGCTGGTAATATTAATGTTGTTTCAATGTATTCATGAACTTATGAAAAACTTGAGATGTGTTTCTCTAAGATTTCTAATGTTTTGACATTCCATTTACATCTCATTCCTAACATGTCTTTGTCCTACGAGCACTACAGGCAAAGAAATATGGTATAATTATATGAACATTCTAGATTAATTTTAAAAGCCTACAAGGATAGTCTTCATGATGAAGACAAAGCTGGGACTGTGATCACTTTTCACTTCCGTCAACCCCCTTTGATGAATCTCCTCACATAAGTACCAGCACTTCCACTACTGTCCATGTTTTAGCAGGAAAAACAGCAGGCAGCTCTGAAATGCAGCACAGCTTAGGGAAATTTCAGATTAAATCCCAGTTTCACCCACCCTAGGAAAAGTTTCCAAATCCAGGTGGGTGCAAGAGAGTTAAGGTACATCCCTGGCACTGGCATAGTAAATCCTAGCCTTGGCACCCAGCTCTTCTGTAGCCTTCTACGTCTGACTTGTCCCTCATATCCCTCACCTGGAGCTGGAAGTCATAGTGTGCTTCACCTTCCATCTCATTCCCCTGAGCCACAGAGCACCTATATAGTGGCATAGCTGCTCTACCCTGTCACTCAGGGATGCTGCAAGGTCAGAGAGTTGCTTAATGGTGGGGATGACAAGGGCCATGGTGGTGCTTGGATAAATAGCGAGAAGCATCAATTGATCAACACAACCCACCCCTGAGAAGTTACTTTGTCCAAGTAGCACATGAGGGTGAAGGTGGTCACATTTACTGCTTCCCAGGGGAGCACTGCTGCCCTTCCTTGTCCTGGCTGCCACCCTCTTCACCCCTCACATGTATGGGAACAGTCACTCACTCTGGTGACAGTGCAGAGATGGGACAACCCAGTTAACCCTTGCAAGCCATGCTAGCCGTGCAGGCTGCTGGTTCCACAGGAAAGCTGCCTGAATGGACATCTGCTTGCTTCAAGTAGTTCCATGGCTCCTCCGATCCACTGCACTTCTCCTGTGGGGCTGAGATGCTGGTCTGAGGAGCCATGCAGAGAGCTGTATAATGAACCAGTTTGAATGATAATGAACCACTGAGCATATCTGACACTGTTTGGTAGCAAGCAGTTAAAGCCCTGAAGTACTAGAATTTTATTTGTCTCCTCTTACATCAGCAGAGCTGGCATGAGCAGGGACCAAAGCCACTGAATAAGAAAATGCCATTCTGACAGCCTTTTTTTCAGGGTAAAACTGCCCTTTATCTCACCCAAACAAAAGTATGTGTAATATTTTTCACAGTCCCAGGACGAGCATAATAGTTGCTGGCAGCAGATCCACTTTCATCATTATCAAGAGCCCTGTGATTATGTATGTTATTGGCTCCTGTAGAGACTGTTACAGTGAAAATCATTTGTGGAAAATTAATAAAAGCCTAAAAACGGTGTCATGTTTCACTGTTGTCTCTTCAGGAATGAAATTAAACTGTCTATGTAAGGGAGAAAGCGAAGGGCTCTTGTAAACAGGAACATTTATTCGCATGGAGAGTTTACATCTACCAAAAGTGCTTTATCCTTGGTAATTTACCCTCTTTGAGTCTAGGAGAGCTCTGTCATCATTTAAGCATGGAAACAGGTACAAACCCTTCTAGCATAGAAACTTGTGCTGGATTGAAGTGTGTGCATGAGAGAAGCCTGCCTGTCAAGTGTACTTATGCTTTGACAGAGATTAGAGAAGTATTAACTGAACTAGAAAAAAACATAAGTGTCATTAGATGGGGATCTAATGTGAGCTGGTATGGAGATGCACGAGATGAAGGATCAGCCTCAGTCAGAGCAGGTCTTCAGGAGAAGATCCAGCAGATACATTCTGTATCATGAAGCCCGGAAAAGCATACGTCCTCAGAAGGTGCAGTGACACTGAAATTCATTTCAGTGATAAAAATCCACAAGGGACCACTGAATTCCAGAAAGTTTTTACATTTACTCCTTATTCAGGATCAATGAGCAAATGGCTGATAGAATGAAGGGAAATTTTAGGAGGGACTTTCTCCTTCCAGTCTCCAAGGGATCAAACCAGGAGGCCACAAAACAGATGTTTTTTTTTCTTTCTTCTCATTTTTACATCACTGATCATGAAGGATGATGCCAGTTACGTGCTCTTTATCCTTGAGCCCTTGTATCAGTGATTCTAACAGTTTTAGAAGGCTCTCACCTTACTAAGCATACCTGAGGCAAACTCATTTGTGAGGAGGCCTTTGTCACAGTGTCCCAGCACAGTTTGATCACTCCATTTCCTCTGGCCTCCCTGGCTTGGCTCATTGGGTTGCTCAGGACCACAGAGCCTGATCAGTGAGGGCAAGGTGGCTGAGATGGCACTTGGTAAGACTGGAGTGATGCCACCAGGCTGAGGAAAGCATCCAGAAGATGCATTTGGAATGATTTTCGACCTCATCCTTTTGTTGACAAAGTTTGCCAACTGAGGGCACAGTTCAGATGATGCCAGCAGGAAAACTGAGTCTGTGCTCTGAATGAAGGATGTGCAATGCTGAGGTTAGATGCTGCAGGGCTATCTAGTCTATGCCTAGTTTTTCCAGAAAGAGTTTAGCTGCTGACTTGTTCAGTAGCATTTGTCAACTCTGGTTATGCATCACGAGGTTTGCAAAGTTTATTATACCTTCTTTTGCTCTGCAGCTTCTACTCCTCTCCCCAAATCCTGATACTGGGGAGAATTCCTGTTTTATCTGCATTGTTGGGAAGTTAGCAGTTTTGATATGTGTTGACTGACACTTATCAACACATGCTTAAATAAAGACAAAAGATATCATGGGCATAACTGTAGTGCAATACAAGGCCAGCTATATGAGAGGGGCCATTTCCTAGCAAACAGCCCCCATTTGTGCCTACAGTTCACAAGGTCCCTGCAAGGAAGTCTCAGGACAGAAGTTATCAGTAGAAAAGAGGTGGCTTCTTTACGGATTTCACTGTAGTTAAGCAAGTATGTAATTTTTAACACAAACCCCAATTAATATCTCTGAAAGATACTTCCGTCAGGAAATGGCAGAACAATACAAAGAATGATGGAATCTCTGCTTTACTCTACCAGAAGAGTCACCAAAAGGAAGAAAAAGTAAAAAGAAAAGTATAATAAGTATGCCCAAGAAGTCAGGTTAGAGACAGATGACTCTACAGAACTAGAAACAACAAGAAGGCAGCAGAAATAGTCACCTTTAACCTCCACTTCCCAGAGCAGGCAGGACAGCACAGGGCCCTGCACTCTGTTCCTGGCTGTGTGCTGAGTGCTCCTGCAGGTGCTTAGATGGGGCAACTCGGCTACACTGGGTTTTGGACCAGAACAATTTTTGTATTATTACCAAAAACAGTAAGTGTTGACCACCAGCAGAAATCAGGCATTCTCCTCCTGCAGATCACTGTGTATGATAGGACAGCTACTAACCCAGATTGCTTCAAGTGAAACAGAGCAGGAGTTAGAAAAAGGGAACGTGAGCTTCATTCAGCTGATTGGCAAGTGGAGCACAAAGGGATTTCAGGCTTCCCAAAACTGCTCTGGAATCTGTGCTGGCTTCCAAAGAGCCTTGAAGCTGTATCTGTGAGCCTTACCTCAGTGCAGAATGTCACGTGGTATTCCCCCATGAGCTACGATAGTGATTTTAATACAGAGAAAATTTTTGTTTCCTAACAATTTCTACAGAGAGAATGTTTTCATGGCCTTTTGCTCTTTGTTACTTTTATGCAAGAACTTCATTTGAACTCTGATTTTTTCTTGAATAGATTTCATGAGGCTGCAGGCTGACCCAAAGGCCCTCAGCAAGCAGAAGAAAAATGCTAGTGCCAACAGCTCTGTGATAGCCTGAGGCAGCTCAGCAGAGCACTGAGCAGGCAGACCATCTGAACACCAGTTTGGGAGCCCACTGCTGCTCATCTCCACTGTCTAATTGGCAGAAAACTCTGTAATTGCTACAAGTCAACAACACCCAGAGTCCCACACAGAAATCAAACAGGGTCAAATTAAAGGACTGCACATGGCAGGTACACACTTCCAGCAAGACAGGGGCTATGCATCTCAACAAGTGAGCTATAAAGCCAGTTCCTAACACACACAAAACCTCCAGCATGCAAATGTACCAAGCTCAGTGAAAGTGCTGATGAACAGGGAGTTTGGCATATGTTTAACTCATGGCATGGAAAGGGAGCTTTACAAAGTCAGGTGTGGAATTGAGAAGCATTTGCCTTCTTATGTAAAGCATTTATGACATATCTTCACTTGTGAGGCCAGGCTTAGCTCTTACTGCTCAAAAAAGGAAAGGAGGTTTCCAACTCTGCTGTATTCCCATTTGCAAGGACCAGGTTTCTAACTAACCTCATCTAAACCTTGAGGAAAACCTCTCAGTGAAGCTCACAAAGAACATCCAAGGTTTATTTCTTTTGATCCATGTAAACCATCTAAACAGCCTTCTGCCTAAGTCCTCACACATTCCCTCTGCTGCATCATCTTGTCTCCCACCTCTCTGCAGATTCACAGAGGAGCAGCCAAAACATAAGAGCAGAGTGATTTCAAAGCAGTAGTGCTAGCCTGCCCCATAAATAATGCATAGAAATCTTTTGTAGTGGTGAATTTTGCTTCTGAATCAGTGTTATCTTTCCCATTCCTGTCTTCTGCTGCAGCCTTCCTGTAACCCTCCTACAATTAAAGTGATGAAAACAGCAGATTTGAAGTGTGGGGTTTTTTTCTACAGGTTCAGCAACCCACTGAATGGCTCCAACTACTCACCAGCTTCACAGATGAGCAAATGAACAGGCAGCTGTGGAGCTGGTGCTCAAAGCCAGCAGTAGAGAAGAGGCCTTGAATTATAACAGTGCTGCAGTGCTCAGTGAGAAGGGACATCAAATACAGTTTTTGTAAGTAAACAGGACAGCATCCTAGAAAACCCTCACCTTGACCATCCATTTTTCCACTTCAGGCGGGAAGAAAATACAAAGACTTCAAATACCAGCAAGTCAGAAGTAGAAATTCAAAGACCAAATTAGATGTTTTCCTATAAGCCAAAATCTAATTACCTCCAATTGCTGACTTGGAGAGCATACTACACTGGTACAGTGAGGTGTGAATAACTGGCTGAGATATATTTGTGAGATTAAAACAAACACAAAAGTGTAAGACTTGTAAATTTAAGAGCGATTGGCCTGTTAATTTGTTTGCTTTCCTCATGGAGACTGAGAGCCTGCTGAAAATGTCATTCTGGCTAGGAAAAGTGATTACTTCAGGAGTTCAAATATGGGGCTGAATATTGCACTTCCATGCCTGAAAGGTCCCCAGAGTGAAATAAACAAACAGCTCATCATAAAGTCTGACCTTGTGCGCAGTGTATTTATAATTCTATCAGGGGTGCTAATGGCTGTGAAGCAGAGACTAAGTGCCTGAGAAAGCACCCGTGCCTTCCACAGAAAAACAGACACTAAAAGCAAAGGAGATAATATGTTTAAAAATAATGCCTTGTAAATCTTCACCACCTGAGTGATATTTATATAAAGATGCTTGCTAGATCAAAAAGCACCCAGAGGAGCATTACTGTCACCTCCTCCTGTCCACCAGTTTGATCATGCTGGCTCTGAGGCTGAACACAGAGGGAATCCAATGCACCTGGCTTCTCAAAAGTCCACAGAGTTGGGCCAAAGGAATTCCCTTTCTTCTCTTCCTACCCCCTTTTCTGCCTTGAGTGACCACACTTGCTTTAGAGGAATGGAGATACCAAGATCTGAACTGAGCCCTGCAGTTGTGCCCTGTTGATCTGTAAGTCCCCATATTTTTTATGCTAGTATCATAAAAGTAGTTCTATTCTCAGATAGCAACAGATGGAGCAATTCTTAACTTATATGTATTTTCAGTATTGGTAATAGCAGGGAAGCACTGTAATAAATGAACCTACAAACATATAAGATGCTGTTCCTCCCCACCATCAATAGGGACAACTAACTCTCCTAGAACTGCAGAAGCTGGTCCCTTCTCTTTCTCAGGTTGCTGCAAAGCAACGGTTCATGGGTAGAGATGCTCTGGATTGCTGAGCTCTTCCTTTTTGTTTCTTCTGCTTTCGTAGGGACGGTACTGGCCATAGAGGGGTCAGGATGTAGAGCCCAGAGTAGCACTGGCTAGCTGCTGTACTCTGGTGGCAGCCCCATGGTTCTTGGGATGACCCACTGCCTCCCCAACCTCCCAGCGATGGAAGCACTGGCAGCACGAGGACAATGCACTGGTGATCTCTGTATCCTCTTTTCCACCTCCCTGCCCCTGGATTTTCATGTGTTCCAGGCTGGCACTACCCCCTGGGCAGAGGCTATCATAGTTTACCTGGAGCCCCTAAAATACCATAGTTACATATACTAACTATGTG
>NW_008611522.1:53436-70589 GCF_000691845.1 Merops nubicus | reverse complement strand
CGGCTTGGTGTCTTGGAGTACCAGACTTCAGCAGCCCCATTGCTGCTGTGTTCCCCAGCCAACAGCATGTATCCTTGGGAATTTCTAACACTTCACTGCCTCCTGGTATTTTGTTCCCTGAACACTGCATTCTCCCCATCTACCCCAGGAACAGGTTGGAACCCAGGTTACCCGGATGAAACTGCTTGCAGCCCGTTCCTCCCCTGACATTTCCATTGCCCCTCAATCATATTGGATTATTAATGGTCTAAGTAACAGTGTCTTTAACTATTATTTCTGCAGAAACTCAACAGAAGATAATCAACTTGAGAAATCACATTCCCAGATGAAAACAAATTGTTGCTAAAGCTAAAAACATTGACCAAGTTCTTGCACAAGTTCTTGCTACACCTGCCAGTAAGCTGAGCAGACCCATGCCACTTCCTTGGTACACTTCCATTTGTGGTCTCCAACTCAGTCTTTCCCAGCATTGTTAAACTCTTCTTGGGAAGAAACATCAAAACCGAGTAAAACTTAATTATTGGAACTTTGGAAAAAAACTATTTAAGATAAGCTTCCCTTTCTAATGACATAAACCTTCATTATCACATATAGCTGTGCTTTCCTCAGGCATTTTCTAGCAGCGACTCTTTCAGCCAGAAAAGAATAAAGCTCCAAAGCACTGTGATTGAAAGTGTGCCAAGATTTACTGACAAGGAAGCACCAAGGCTTTGGAGAACTATGAAACAGAAGCCTACAGAGAAAGATGCATTATGTATAAGAACATATTCTAGAAAACACCCAGTGGGGGAAAACTAGCTAGCCTTGAACAACTGTGACAGATTTCCAGCCTTGGTACTTACATTTCTGTTGAAATCTGATGAGAACTGATCAAGAAGCCAAAAGCAATGAAAGACAACATTTCACACAGCAATGAGCCTCTGTAGATCAGTTAGATGGATGGGAAAAGGAAAGACAGGTGAAAGATTTGGTTGCTATTTTCCATCAGAAATCAGTAAGAACTGAGTTTGCAAACTCCCCAAGAGAGAAGCAGCTTCTCACTTTATTGTTGTAAAAACTCTGAGGGAAATATGGAACTGCATAAAGTTAACAGATGCGTTGCAACAAAATAATTGTCAGCAAACATGAAATTTCAGCCTGGTTGTCTACGTGTGGTAGGCAAAGAGCTAGCAGGTACCAGAAAGATACAGAGGTCCAAACATACTCAAGACAGTGACAAAACCAATCTTTGAGAAATAAAAATACACCAGTCTATGACTGACAATGTAATTTATACATTCACAGCTTCAAGCCCTTCTCACATAGTCCAAAGTCTCGAATGATCTTACATGGGCTTTAGTTTGGGGCAGTCATATCTATGCTTGGGCTAGAAGCTCCCAATGTTGCAGGCACGCGGTTCCACTAAGGAGGTCACTCCCTTACAATTATCTTAAAAGCAAGGTGAAGGTAGGGATTCATAGTGCAGCATCTCAGAAAACTACCCCAGCATTCCAAACCAGAGCCTAAAATGACTGTAGCCTAGTCATGCTTTTCCAGACAGAGGAAATGGTTTTAATTCCAGAAAAGCTACAAATGCCAGCATTTTAACTTGCATTAATATAAAAAGCACTTGTTTTCCAAGAAAATGTGTCGGCTTAGCACAGCTTAAATGCCACTGTGATCTGCTTGGACCTTTTTTCTTCATCCATGATGTTTTCAGTGCCCTAGAAGCAGACCCTTTTAAGGACACCCTAAGGAATGCCCCTTTGATCTATGAAATCTGCAGGCAGGGACAGCTCTTGGCTTGTTCAGCTCCTCACCACAACTTTCCCAGCCTCAGTTTCCAACACTGCGCACCAAGTCTGATGGGACTCAGCCTGAAGCCCTGTCCCTTCGCACTTCCTCAGACAGCCCTGATGGATAAGTCTGGGCTTGAAGAGTATAGTAGCATCTGATCATCTCTTCACTTAATAAAATTAATCTTTAAATGCTTCCCTTCAAAATTTCTTCAAGTTAGAGCTCCAACACTGCTTCTCTAAATTCTTTGAAAGAACTGCCACCAAAGAATGGGCTGGAGCCTTTTTGTTTCCTTCAAACTTTCCTAGCTAAAGCATTACCCTTGTCAGCAAGACCTGGAGGATACCTGCAGGGGCCTATCAATACAAACCCCTCTGACTCACAAGCAGCTTTCCCAAAGCAGAGCTGCTGGTGTTCCCCGCTCACCACAGAGGAGGGCTGAGCTACTCTTCATGCTCTTCTGGCACTCGTCCTGTGGAATACTCCATGAAAGCGAATCTACTCGAGCTGTTCTCTGGCTTTAGCTGTCCTAACCCCACAGCCCAGTCCCAGTGTAAAATGAAGTGCCCCACGATACTGTCTTTAAGTGGGAAAAGCTGCTGGAAGCCACATTCAAATTGCCTGTTCTTGTTAGTGCCCATATTGTCCCAAACAATTGTTGTTGAAATGCTGTTTGCAAAAATAGAGCTTGGATAGTTTGTGTGCTACATTTCCATCTGGAGCAGATCGTCTTTTTCAGCAGTTCCAAACACATGGATACATAATGGAAAAAACTGTCATTGCTTTGACTAATGGCACCATCAAACAGACTAAAACTCACTAAGCAATGAATCCCAAAGAGTACTGAGCCCTCAAGGTCCAATTTTGCAAAGCTGTTAAGCATGGATGTATGTTGTTTTAAGCAAGCTGCTGTCGTAGCACCTTGCAAGATTTATTGTTCATACTTCGAAGGCACAGATTGATTCCTGGGATATGTGGCACTGAAACAGCTGCTATAGGAAGTACATCTAGAGTATTAGATCTGGGGCATTGTATCCTGCCTCACTGTTCCATCTAGTTCATCTTTCCAGTCTCTCCACTTTTGTTCATCAGCATCCTATGCACAGCTATTCCATCTTGCTTTCCAAGCAAAACTTCTTGAAGCATCTTCAGACTGAACCAATTCTCAGATCACACCTAGGTCCCTTGAGTGCCACAACCATTTATGCAGGAAACATTTGAGAAGCTGTGTGTGCAAGCCCAGTATCTGCTTTTGCTTTATGAGGCACAACAAAAGGCAACTCAACAAACTGCATCCAAGTTTACATCAAAATGTAACAAATGACATGATGTGGAAGCAAGCCTTGCCTGATTCCCCAAACTGAATTCATCAGTAGCTGAACCCTGAGAAAGGCATTGGAGTTCTTTGACTACTGGCTGCAGGTGTCTTCACATAGGATTCCTCATGCTCTATTGTAACATAAGAACCAAAGGCAATGCATTAAAACCCTCAGCCCTCTGGAGTGATCAGCTTTTCACATTTAATACAGCCTCCGCACAATTTCCTGCTGTAATTTCCAGCTAACATGACTTAAAGTTTGAAAATTGGCACAAAATTAAGAGAATCAAAATGGACATATTGATTTAATCTTGTGGGGTTTATAAAAACTCCATTATTTCTCCTGCAGTGCTTGTGATTCTGAACTCCTGGATCTGGCAGTGCAAACATCCTGGCAGATTCTGACTGACAGTGAGGTTGTAACATGGTGGTTCC
The DNA here is from genome assembly GCF_000691845.1 of Merops nubicus. Lineage (NCBI taxonomy): Eukaryota > Metazoa > Chordata > Aves > Coraciiformes > Meropidae > Merops > Merops nubicus. Next base: position 67,060 of record NW_008611522.1, on the reverse strand, counting down.
TATGTAATTTAGTCACAGTCATGCTATTGAGATAACACAGTAGCAAACCGCATTTTGGGTCTGTTCCTTCCTCACAAGGAAACAATACACCAGCATTATGCTGGAATCATTCCAAATTCTGCACTATGGCTGTCTCAAGATGAAGGTTGGCTTTGACCAATGACTGTCAAATACTGCAAGTCTGGGATTTTATCAAAGGCTGCTGGAAGCCAGCTCAGGCCAGGGGAATGTCTTGTCTCAGGCAAAAAGCAATTGGTATCTCTGTTCCCACAGAATATGAAGCCTGCTTATGCTTTCCTCCCATTAGCACACTGGTGGTGGCTCAGAGAGCCAAAGATAGGCAGAGTTGTTGGTTTCTTTCCATGTCTTAAGGTACTTACAACTCTGTGCCCTTCTGCTTGGGCTTTCCATTTGCTTTAGGAAGGACAAGCCCAAAGGCAGTTCTAGTCCAAAGGCACAGACTGCTGAACACTTGAGGAAGTGACACATCCAGGAAAATGGCTTGTGACAAGCATTTGGCATTTTGCCCTCCTGCTCCTAGATGTCCCTCGTGGGGGTCAGAGCTCCAGCATGAGTGTTTTCATGCCTAGAGGCTCTCAGCAGTGCCAGCAACCTCCTTTTCTGGTGTAAAGGCCAGGTCCTCAGTGTGGTGACAGCAGGGCTGTCCTCCACCCTGAGACTCTGCCCACTGGCGATCTTTTTGTGCAGCCTCCTCGCAGGTGCCATTCTAAGGTAGTACAAAATAGCACCCAGCCTAGAGCACACAAAGTGGCACTGCAAGTTCTGGACACCCAAACACAGCACCTTGGAAGACTGGTTCACTTCACAGGGTATCCCTTCTCATCTTGTGGCTTAAGAAACATCTGGGTTATGCCATGTCGTATGCATATGAAACAGTCTGCAATGAAAAAACTTTTAAATTTTGCAGCTCAGACTTGTTCTTGTTTGTTTTGTTTTGTTTTTTTCCACAACAACAAAGCATTTTTGAGTCCTTACAATCGGTTCCTCAGAACTATTTTACAAATCCAAAATCAAAATTATTCAATGCATTAATGAGCATGGAGTACTTTTCTGCGGCAGGTAATGCACAGCAGTCTGTTTAGATCCAAAAGGTCATGTTATGATGGGTCTTGCAAGTCACGTATTAAATCTCTCTATAACCTCCTTACTCCTCCTTTGTGAATGTTCATAGAATAATCTTGGTACTTCCTTGCTGTAGCCCATCTTGGTTTTGAAACATTTATGTAGTTGATAATGGAAATATAAGAAGCACAGTTCAGGCAGATGCATTAAAACTATGGACAAGAATTTGAAGTAAAGTGTTTTCATTAGTTTCCAAGTAGGAAAATCAGTGATTTATAAAATGACTTAAATGTCTAACACTCACTTCCTTATTTCCTGTATGAATTATCCAAATGCTAGCTAAACAGGTAATAGCTAGACAACAGTTCTTTGTATCTTTGACACTAGAAGTCGTACAGAACTATGATGTCTACAGATTTCACCTTAAAGCAATTGTAGCTCAATGATTTTACTATTTTCATATAAAAATGACACATTTGCCTTTCATATATCCACAAGTGAGACACAGCAGTCTGCATTTTCTTATGAAAAGAGTATTTCTCCAGTGATGAATTCAGAGGCCAGAAATGGAAAAGGAAACATGGCCTGTACACCAAAGCACCCGAGTGAATTTGTGATAAATTCTTCTTTAGGCTTATACTATACTTAACTGCTGCTGCTGAGCTGTATGTATCTGGTCTGCTATGCATTCAACTCCTACACTCAGCTGAGTACTGAGACACAGGTACAGATTCTTATGCAGTTAAAAAGAAAAGGAATTAAATATCAGAGATGACAGACTCATCATAATATCATTATTGTATCTTTGCAAAAAAAAAAGTAGATCCATAGTTTTACCTTGCCTTTTACATTTATTTATATGGAATGAAATCTGATGTAAAGAGAATCTGTCCTTTTGAGAAGCATCATTCTGCCCCCATCCATAACGTACAGACCAGTAAAAGCAGGCTGGTGTAACAGTTAGATAAACCAGATATATCCACTACTAGGTGCTGCAGACACCATGTATCTTTAGTACCTTAATGCCTTTCAGGTGATGAAATCCCTTCTGCACCACTACCAAAAGGTTAAGCTTCTGTCTGTTACTTCAAACAGTCAGCACTTAAACTATGGACACCGGTTAATCTTGAAGCCAACCCATGAGCAGCTTGAGAATCACATTTTATAGGATCAAATTTCTTTAGCCCTCAGTCCCCTGTTCTGTTTTTCCAGGGACAGGGCACAGGGGCTTTGCTCTCCCCAGGAAAACCTTTCACAACACAGCAAGGGAACTGTAGGAAATCCAAAAGGCAGTTGTTTTAGATAAATACTGAGTAAACAAAGCACTGTGTTAGTGCAAAACAGGTCTAAGTCACCTCTGGTGGTTTCCAGCTAGTTCATGAAGAATTCCACATGGGCATGTAAGGGTAGAATTTGGGCCACAGTTTAGAGAAAACAGCTCCAATAATGATTTCAGCATGAACAGAAATATACGAGTTCAAAGAACACATTCAAACAAACCAGGATGAACAAAGGGTCCATCATTTCATGCAAAGAGCTATTGCATGGAAAACATTGACTGATCTAGTGAACTGAAGCTTTAATTTTAGCATGGCTTAGGTTGGAAAGGATTCTAGAGATAATCTAATCCAACCTCACTGCCATGGGAACACCTCTCAACTAGACCAGGTTGCTCAAGGCCTCATCCAGTCTGGCCTTAAACACCTCCAGGTAGGGGGCATCCACAACATCTCCAGGCAATCTATTCCAGAGTCTCGCCACCCTCATACTGAAGAACTTATTCCCAAGACCTATTCTAAACCTACTCTCCTTCAGTTTAGAACCACTTCCCCTTGTCCTGTCACTGGACACTCTTGCACAAAAGTCCAATTCCAGCCTTCCTGTAACTTTCCTTCAGGTATTTGAAGGCAGTTTATAAGGTTCCCCCCAGAATCTTCTCTTCTCCAGTCTGAACAATCCCAGTACCCTCAGCCTACCCTCACATGCTCCAGCCCCTGGACCATCTTTATGGCCCTTCTCCGGGCTCATTCCGACAGATCTATGTCCCTTTTATAGGGGGGACACCAGAACTAGATACAGTATTCAAGGTAGGGTCTCACAAGAGCAGATAATAACAGATATCATCAAAGTTAGTTCTTCTTTATCTGCTATACACAGGCCTTTTGCTGACCACTTGTCCCAATAAGAATGCTATTATCATCAATAAGCAGCATACCAGCCATAATCCTCCCTCCCATCTTAAATCATATGCCAACAATCCAAGGTGGCCAACCACTAGTAGAATGAAGAGATTTATAAATTCACTTACAGTGTTGGATGCAGTGGAGGCAGTGACAAATTGACCAAGGACCCAGACAACCAGCTCAACTCCAATTGTGTGGCCAAAGAACAATGCCACTGTTCTTTCCTCTGCTCCTGGCTGTGCTGATGTCTCACTACCCCTTGAGGCTCTACCCACAGGAGGCAGTTGGGGGTCCTTCCAGTAACCAGAGCTCATGAATAATATGCTTACTACATAGATAAACTTCCCACCAAGGCCAGTTTTTATGCTGTTAAGTTGGAGGTGGTACACCTGAGGTTAATGCTAAAGGCAGGGCATCTGGTGGTGACTTCCTAATTTGTTCCCACCTGAGGCTAGCCAGATCCTAGATGAAAACTGATCAGGAGGGTCTTTCTTGCTTGGTTGCAGACCTCATCCACATGTCAATCCTCATTCAGGGCTGGGGGTTTAACCCCAGCATGTCCACAGGGCTGTGTTTACACACAGACAAAGCAAGCAGATACTTGGGGTTTCTCGCTGGATAAAGCTCCAAATGAGTGGCTGCTCTGTGTTGTAACTGGTCCTTCTGATTTTACTTTTCCCTCTCCATCATTTTTGAGCTTAATGGCCAACAGGAATGATATGTCTCAGGGATCCAGTTGTCTCCTCTCTGCCACACAGCTCAGGGATGGAGCAGGTGAGACATGTCTGAGGCAAGTGGGGTCTGGTAAAGTTTACCATGTCTTTCAGTCTCCTCAAGAATGATGAGAATGATGGGTTTTTAACAGCTGCTTTGTGTTAAAAAAAAGTTCAGGGAGGGAGGTTAATAACTTCAACTTCTTTTCTAGCCACATACATTGTGAACATAAGCACAAAAGATTTTCCACACTGGGTTAGACCAGAGCTCCTTCTACTGTGGGATCCTTCTCTAGCAGTCAACAAGCTATCATGAGCATATGAGGGGACTGTTCTTTCCTTCCTTTGCCCAAGTGGAGCTGCACAGATACTGTGGGCGTGCTCTGAACAGAGCCCCAAGGCCTGTTCAAGGCAGAGCCCGAATCAGGAACTGGAAAGTCACTGTCTTTTCAGAAGTTTAACAGACAGACCCATCCTGCTTCATCCATCACTGTCAGAAATTATTCAAAATGCTTACTGAAGCTAAGCTGAGGCTAAATATTTTATACATCTGTAGATATTATACATATATATATATACATGTTTGGAATTGATATCAATTTGCCACCTCTATTTAGCTTTTGCTGCCAAGAACACTCCTTAAGTGAGTGCTGCCTTTCTCCTTGGCTAGTAAAAGAACCTGCAAATTAGTTTTCCATTATTTTTCATATCAGTGAGTACCAGTTTGCAAAAGATGCTTCCAGCTCTTCCATACTTTGTTTGGGAACAAGCACAGCACAAAGCGTCCCGGAAACTATCCATGTTCTGCACAGCTCCAGCTGAGGATGACAGGGATTATTCACAACCACCTCTTCCATCTGCATTTCATTGCACAGCTCTCAAAAGCAGATTCTGGAGAGCCTGGAAAATTCGCATGCTGTGCTTGATGAGAGTGCAGAAAATAATCCCTTCCTTTGCATCGGTGCACACAACATCTCTGTGCTCCTAATTCCAAATCCAGTTCCTGATACCACTGTGCTGACTTTGTCCACAGCACTGCCCTCCTGCCTGCCAAGAGAGGCAAAGGCAAACTTTCTGCCCTGGGCCAGTTCCAAAGGACAAAGATCCTTCACGCCCCTCTGCCTTGGGAAAGGCACAGCAGCCTCAGAGCCTTTCTCCTTTCAAATTACTTTTGAATTAACCGGAATTCCTGCTAGCCTCCTTCAGCACAGCCAAGTGCTTTCTCTCAGCCAGGTAAGACCTGCTTTCTGGTAGCAAATGAATTTCCAGCATCAGCCACCTCCACAAGTCCTACTGCTACAGGAGGAGGTCTTGTCTCTGGGTACCAGCCTGGGGCAGGTGAAGGAAGTGGCACAGGAACCACACAGCTACTCTTAAGAGAACTACCTACACACACTTTATGGCTTAGAAAATGGGGAATTGTCCTGGTTTCACTGGGGCAGAGTCATAGGGCAGCCACGGTCTGCAGGCATTAGCAGTCTGGAGTCAGCCAGGGCAGCCGACCTGAGCTGGCTCACAGATGCATTCCAGACCATAAGGTCACGCTCGTTGTAAAGGGGGAAGTTTGCTGAGGATAGAAGGGTCTCCTGCTCAGGCTACTCTTGACTCTACTGCTTCTCCTCCTCCTTCTCCTGAGGACTGCCTTCCTGTTCATTGTGGCTGCCATAGCTTCACTGGGCTAAGTATAACTTTGTATGCTTCATATTGGCATTGGTACTAGGTTTGCAGCTTCATTAAACTCATTTTCATTTCATCCCATGGGTCTTTTCTCCTTTTTCCCAATCTCCCTTCTCTGCTGGGGAGGGATCATTGGATGATAGATCAACTGCTGTAGTCTAGCCCTGGATACAGGGTAAATATAGACAGAAACGTATATTAGATGCTTAGATCATCCAGGAGTTACCTACAAACTGGGTACGAAGAAATAACTGATTTCTAAACATGAGATTTCCATCTGGAAAAGGTATTCCATTGGGCCTTCACAGTATTCCACACAAAAATAGGAGCAAGAAACACCAGCCCCCACACTAGCCAGATTCTGCTGGCAATTATGCTACTTAGTTTTGATGTTACTTATCAGGAATCTTCATTACAAGTAAGATAAATTGTGTTAGCACTTTTCAGAACAAAACCCAGAGAAATGTCTTCAGGGAGTTATCCTGTGACTCAGCTCAAAATTACTATCTTAGAATACACTCTGAATTACACACAAAGAAGGTGTTATCTCAGGTATGAGAAGCTCAGGAGACGTGGAGATCATCACCAGGATTTATCTATCACCTTGCCTACCCAGAGACAGCACCATGCTAACAAAATTATAGTGTTTCTCCTATGGGCAGGACTTGGCTGTGCATCTTTACAGCTCACCACTTGCACTCTACTTTGTCTAGAAATGTCATATGCCCAGGGCTACCTGCAGCAGCACTGCACCAAAAGAAAAGAAGACACAGCTTGCTTTCAAAAGGTCATGAGAACTGGCTCCGCAGCAAAACAGTGCTGGAAGTGTTGTGGGGAAAAACAGACTTCCTGCTTTAAGGTCTCCTGCAACGAAATGCTTTTGTAAAATATACATTTTTTCCTAGTAAGTGGACACTCAAGAGAGTTCTGAATTTAAATTACCTTCATGAACAATAATATATTAACACTATCTTAATAAATTTTTTCTTTATGTCATCCAGCAATTATAAGGAGCTTTATCACAACCACAAAGTACAGAGTGTAGGGTCCTTTAAAAAGAGCACAGAAATCATTGCAGTACTTTTAATTTCAAATAAGAGTGAGTTCAATTTTATACTTCACCAAATAAGAATACATTCATGAATTTAGCCCAATTACAATACACACTTTATTTTCCTATTCAAGGTAGTATTTTTTTTTCTGTGAACTTTCTACCTAATTAAAGACTAGATATTTATTAATGCATAAGCACTATCATTTTTCAAGTCAGTAACAAAGCACACCAAATACTATAATGCATCTTGCCCTTTTATTGTTCTGTATTACAGACAAAGAGGAGTACATAGAGAATAATCACTGCCATCACCACCATAAAGTTGCAGCGTCACTCTGATCCCTTTGGGAGCCAGAGGCCACTCACTTGTCACTCATTCCACCTTCTTACCATAACAAACTGTGCATAGCAAAACTCAACTGTGAGCAAATGTTTTTCTAAATAAAAACACAGTCCAAAACCCAGTGCTTGATAATAGGACTTTGCACGATTCTTTAAGGAACCAACAGAATAAGCATGCAGAAGAGGGATACAAAACCATGGACATGCTGCCCCCTGAAGAGGTGAGCTGAGCTGGAAAATTCACAGGTTCAGTGCTGGAACTCCATCTCCTGCAGAAAGCCAACTCAAAACGTGTGCATTACTTTGGTTCCAGTCTAAGTGGGAGGAAAGTAACCTAAGGCTGGCATTTTGCAAAGGAGTTGTGTTAAACCTATTGTTTTATCTGTAAAACAAAGTACAGTCTGTAAGAACCTCTATTGCTTCCCACCAGTCAGTTACCAGTGCTACTGTGGGGAGCAATGTGTTGCTCTGTCATGCTGCTTCTCTTTTATACAAACTAGGTCTTGATGACCTAGAAAGGGCTTTTCTAGAACACTACAAAGGATAAAGCAAATTTCCTACTTGAAATGCAGGTGCAAGGAAGCTTCTCCTTGCTGAGAACCACATGGCTTTCAGAGCTTTGGCAGAGTCTACAGTGATACACTCCTTTGTGCTACTGAGTAGGACTCCATGCAGAACAGTAAGCTGGCAGCGGGTCACAGTTCCCTGTTTCCCCGTGCTTGATGTGGTAGATGAAATGGGAAAGAAGCAGTTTGGAAACATACAGGTAGCTACCATCACAACTTACTGAGCAGCCTAGAAGCAAAATATCAGCCACTTGTGGGGAGACAGACATATTAATAAGAGTTGGTCAAATGACTTTGAAAACCACTGCTGTTGATATTACTCCTATACTCCCGTGTGTATAAAAGTTTCTAGGCTGTACACAGATGTTCTAGCAGATACACAAGTCCCTATTAATCATACTTTGGGGATGATATTTTAAGGCCTATGAAAAACCTATTATTATCTAGGGGAATTTCCCACTGCGGCCGTTTCTACTCTCCTCCCCAAAACAAAGGAAAATGATGAGAAAGGATTTGCTACTCTTTTTCAAAGAGTAACAAGGCACAATCTGCTCTGCTACTTTTACTACACTGCCTAAATTGTTTTGTTCTCTCTTGTTTCACACTGACTACAGCAGGGATATTAATAGTATCCTCAGTGCAACTCTGCTACAGAGTGTAATGTCTGTGCAAGAGCTATGACCCATTCTGGAAGGAAAACACTTCTCAAAATACAGTTTGCAGGATACTCCTGGGCATGCAGGCGCTTTGTAGGCTCTCTGCCAAGGCTCTCTGTAGAGGCCAGTTTGAGTGGTTCAATCCAGTATGTGATTTGCTTAATGAAAGACACTTCTCCAGAAGATTTTGGCAGATGCCATCAGTTCAATTGCCAGGCACTATTCATATGATTACAAATGTTACTGATCACATTACATACTTAATAAAACTCTCCAAAAAGACCATAGCTACTGTGTGTGGCTCTGAAGAAATTAAAATTGTGGTACAGATTACTGTGTTTGCTGTGCACTGGACTATTGATACAACTGGGAACAAATACCTTCCTTGGACTGCCAAGCAGTCAGTGACAGCTATTAATTTCTATATAAAGCCATGACTGCTTGTTTGTAAATGTTTAGCTATTCATCACTGCAAAGTAGCTTCCTTCTCATGTTAGGGATACGTTCCACCACAAATATATTAAAGAACTCAGCTCCACTGACTTCTAGATCTATGGCAATCCACATGTGCTGACGGGTTGGCCTGAGAGTCCAGGGACAATTTTTGGTTTAAAATACCAGGAAAACAAGATGCTACCCTTGCATAAAACCCATGAGTGAGACTTTGGCACTGTTTCTTCTGTTGACATTTCAGCAGATGCAATATCTCATACAGTAGTGATAAAACACAACAAAGCAAAAATGATCTAATCGAGCTGTACCTGTTTGGATAAAAACTGTGGCACAACTTGCACTCTGTATCTTCCTGTAATTTATTGAACAGCATTTTAAAAATGAATAAATGTCCATTGGCCAAATCTCAGTGTTCATTTCAGTGTATTGCATCAAAGCAATCACAGAGGCCTCTCTTTTCCACTCTCAGGAGGAGGGTTTCTGTCTGCAAAGAAACATGAAATCAAAGAAATGAATACTTTAAAAGAATATACAGTTGATTAGACCTAATCCCTCTGCACAGCTGTAGCCAAGGTGCTTTGCTGAGTGAAAAATCATAGTTATTAGTGCTGGTTTTCATCCAGAAAAAAAGTGATGAAATAAGTATATTCAGAACTGAGATGCATGGAGAGTATTTTTATAGTTTAAATGTTTTCATTCTCACTGTTAACTTCTAGGAGGCAGGCTGTCAAAATTATTAAAGTGTCCTTTATAAAGGCTGAGAAAAAAATCCACTTTCAACTGCACTGCTCTTAATTCCTTTGCAGTGATTGATGGCTTCCTGTTGATGATGTCTTCAGTACTGTATAATTTAATTGCACCAGATAGCATATGCTGAGGAGCCAGTTGTGTTCTCAGTTACTCTGCTGTTTCTCTAGAGTAACTCTGAGTTCGATCCAGCTGGCAATCTAACCTTCTTATCTGAAACTTATGATCTTTCAGGGCAGTTCTAGATTTGAGTTTGTGGCTCCTATTAACCTGACTTAATTTACTGACAGTTGCCTTATTGTCAACTCAGCCATGCCCCCAGAACTTCATCAAAAGCTTGAAACCTATTCTCTATAAACATAATTTAAAATTACTTGCTCTTGGAGTGCCTCAGTGGAAAACCATTTCCAAGATTTTTTTCTCTGTATCCAGGGAACAAATTAACTTCAGATCCTCAAAGATATTTAAGTGTCATTTATGTAATTGTGATCAAAGAAATATTTTGTGGGTCTTGGTCTCACTTTTTGAGAAATAAAAGCTGTATTTCTCAAACAGCACCATCATTCTCTTAAAAGATTCAAAACTGTTGGTGTAAGCAACTCACATTAGCAAGTGCAATTCTGACTGAAGAGAAACTTCTTCCTGAGCATATTTTGTGGTTTTCACCCTATGGTCTCTGGTCCCTTTAGCATTTTGTAGACTGGCTTTGAAGGGTTTCTTGAAGGGAAAAAAATAACCATGCTTAAATTCACCATGAGTAGGCTTTCCACATGCACTGCCAAAAAACATTAAAGGTCGAAAACCACTTCTTAACAAATGATCTCAAAGCTCTGTGAAACAACAGGTTCTTCAGCCTGCTGGTGCTCCTCTGGTATATTTCCAAAGCAAAGGGTTAATTGACAAAGACACACAGTTTCCAAAGGAGCAGCTGGGCCATTCTACCTGAGGACCTGCTGCACCACCCTCTGCCTTGCTTGGCCAGCACTAGCTGTGCATCCCAGCAGTTCCTACTCTCTGCTACTCCTTTCTTGTTCTCAGCTTGCAAGCTTTCACGGGGAGATGCCACTTGAGAACAGCTTTTCCCTCCCCTCCCCAGCCCTCTCTCCTTTTCAACTCAAACTTTTGAGATCCACCTCTGCATTAAAGAGGACTTGTTCACTTTCCTTGTCTGCTTTCTCTTATCAGCTTAGTGCAGTGGCAGGTGTTAATAAACACAGCTCCTTGCTTCTACAATGAAATCTTGGATGAGTGAATGCTCTCTTTGTTGGAAGCCCAGAAGAAGTCATAGAATCGAATCATCTTAATACCAAACAGGCTTATTGGATTTCACCGTAATGCCAACAAGCTGTCACTGCTACCACAAACCCTGCCTAGGCATCACTCATGACTATTTACAGTCAGGAGGAGCAGCTCTGGGAGCACTTAGTTGTAAATGGAAAGACTATGAAAGAGAAGCATCAATTACAAAAATTAACTGTGGCCCTGTTGGCATTGACTTAGAAAGTCCCTGATAAGAATTGTCCTGCATGGGGCTTGCCCTTGTAACAAGAACTTTCAAGGCTCAGGAGTTGTTAAATGAAGTTATTCATGTGCACAACTTGAGAAACTATAGTTGGTGAGCACGATCCAAGTGCCAGCAATTGAATAAGCACAAGGAGGCTGTACCTTTCAGAGAGTATAAGACCACAGCGTGTCATCTGTAGGGCCCTGGCCCCTGCATTTCACTTTAGTATCTCTGCATTGTTGGATAGTTTGTGTTTTACTAAAGCTTCTCTTCCAGAAAGGCCTTTGGAGTCTCAGTCTAAAGGCTGGAAAACACAGACAGTAATATATCCTTTCTTTACTAGTAGTATTAAACTTTGACAGTTGCCAAAGGATGGGTGATGTCCCAGATAACTGGTCATGTTTGTTTTGGTGATGCACTTTTCCTATGCCCCCTGTTCTGTAGTACTTAGAACTGTCTGAATCAGCACCTTGACATCTCAGGCCTGTCCAGGTCCTCACAGAGACAGAAGCTTATCCTGCAGCACTCTGAGACCAGGCTATCCCTTCATGTTCTGCCTCACCCCTTACATGACAGCATGGCTCTCTGATGGGTTGTATTCTCACTCCACTCTCCAAGTAGAATAGCCAACAAAGATATGTCTGAACATCACTGTAAGTGGGAATAAGGAACTGTGCTGCCTCTATGGTGTTCAAATGAATCTTCTCAGTGCAGCTTAGACAGAAATTTAGTACCTCCTTAACCTCCTATGTAAAGCCTGGTGACAGTGTAAGAACCAAGGCAGCTGCAATTGCATGTGGTATTACCAGATCATGTGTAGGTATAAAACTTTTGAACTGAACCTAATCCAAACAAGTGAAACCCTGCTATGCACCAGAACAGCTGAGCCCAGCTGCTGGAGGTAAAGCTCCTCTACTCACACTTCACCACTTAACAGTTCTTCAGTATTATCCCAGTGCACTGGGGAGCTTCTGCCATGGAGCCCATGCTGCACTCAGAGCTCTGTCCTAATCAGTTTGCTATTGATAGCTCAAGAAAGCTAAAGTCACTCCAACCTTATTGTGTGGGGCCCTACGTGATTGCCCAAGGTCACAAGAAATCAAAGGCAAGACAACATAATTGCCCTTCTCTGTTATAGCTTGAGACACATAATTGATTTACATCTCTTTGGTCGACCCTGCTATGAATGGCAATTTGAGCAGAGCGTGACTTTGGAGGAACAAGGAGCCCTTCTCACCTACCAACAGAGATAGCACTGGCCACAGGCACCAGGTGGGCACCTGGAGGAACTGGGACACGTGGCTGCAAACTGGTTTCACTCCCCACCAGTTGCTTTATTGTCACGTTGCCAGAATTAATGGAGCTTTTAGGGAAGAAGAGGTAGGACAAGACATATATGAGGGGGGCTTTTTTAGAGGTGACAGACCTCCTGCCCCTTGCAGACTTCAGACAGCGTGGGAACCACTGTGGTAAGTCCTACCCCAGTCAGTGTTTGTGCACATTTATGAACCCACATATGTATGCAGTGCTAGAATCAGGGCATTTAGCACCCCCTTGGTTTTGTGCATTGGGAGCTCTGCAGCACAAGACCAGCACGTGAAGTTGCAAAATGCCCTGTGTGCTATGATAACTACCTGAGCAAATGTGCTTCCCATTTTTTTCACAGAGTATTGATCCATGAACAAGGAATATATGTGCTTCCCTGGCCTCTCTGCCAGCCCTGCCTCCCACATTCTTTGCCCTCCACCTCTCTTCCTGCTCCTGCCCAGTCAACAGTCAGCACACAGCTCAGAAGCAACGTTGTGAGACAAAGAGTAAATGATCTTTCCACCTCTCTCCTTTCATACATTGTCTTTCCTTCTCTATTTGATGCAGGGACTGTTTGGGGTAATTCTTTAGCCTGTTATGCAAGAAGACAGACTAGATTACCTTTAATGAACCTCTCCAGCCTGTGAAAAAATAATCTGTACTTGGTACAATCCTATTTGCTGCAATGGAAGTGAGTCAGCAGAGTTGTCACGTCTGCTGTACACAGACAGGCAGACCTGGCCAATTGGAGATAAAGGCTGAGTAAAGGTCTATAGAAACACGTACCCGTGTGTCTAGATTATACGCCGTCTTCTTCAAATCCTGCAACGCCCTCTGCATGAACTCAAACGCATGGCAGTCAACGCAGGGGCGACCTGGGCAAGAGAGCAGAAGCCATCACTGTCACAGCCCGAAATGGGGAGTGTGGCAGGACAGGGGAGGAACGCCAGGAGAACCCCCGTTTATCAGGCCCCCGCACCTGCGGGTGTACAAAGGAAGGGCTGCCTGGGGGCAGGGCTGGGTCTGTCCCGGTGCAGATGTGTGAGGACCAGCAAGAGCACAGGAGCAGTCTGCTGTGTGTGCTCTTCTGCTGCCCGGTGCTGCGTGCCTTCAGCCCCCAGCCTCTCCCCTTGAACCTGAAATCCTCAGCCCTCCTCAGACACGGGTTAAGTCTCAGCTGATACTCTGAAAATAGCAGTTTGCAGTGGTTCCGAAATCAGACAGGCAGGTCTGTTTTTCCAGGAGCATCTTACAGAGCAGCTTGGCAAGGGGCGGTGCCAGGTCTGTGTTTGCTTCCTTTCACCTGCTGCTGTGGTTTTTCTCTGCCAGGAATTGCAA